>NC_043004.1:98167422-98227422 GCF_006345805.1 Octopus sinensis | reverse complement strand
TCTGATTGGAAGTGTTATCATGTACATTTTTTAGTCTTGGTATAAAGAGCTACAGCAAATATTCTGCTCAATGCCACAGATTTGCTTATCAGTTGCTTGATCTTAACCAGTTGAGCATGTCCCTTACTGACTGACGATATGTGCATCTCTGATCACATGCGGAAGTAGTGGGGGAGCATGATAGGCATGGGATGAGAGTGATTATTTGAGTTTGAATAATTCAATTCTGGAAACATGGGTGTTTCGTTCAACATCCTTAAACAACCCATATTCAGAGACCTTTTGAGCGGGATGGGTTACTCGACTAGAAGAAAATTCTAACTGGGTCCCACTTGCAAGGTCATGTGCTGTTTATTTTGATATGAGATCACCATGTCGTGCACATATGGTTGTGATGCAAGTGCCTGGTGTACCTTTATCAGACAGGTAGTCATGATTGTTATACTGGGCTTCGTATATTTTACTCGAGTGTCACTTTGATGGCATGCACTGCTCTCTCACTCAATAATGATAATAATAATAGTAGTAGTAGTAGTAATAATAATAATAATACTAATAATAATAATAATAATAATAATAATAATAATAATAATAATAATAATAATAATAATAATAATAATAATAATATAATAATAATAATAATAATAATAATAATAATAATAATAATAATACCAGGCAGTGGCTCTCATGGCTTCTGATCTTAACTGATTGGAAGTGTTATCATGTACATTGTTTTGTCTTGGTATAAAAGATGGACTACAGCAAATATTCTGCTCAATACCACAGATTTGCTTGTCAGTTGTTTGACCTTAACCAGTTGAGCATGTCCCTTAGTGGCTGACGATATGTGCATCTCTGATCACGAGCAGAAGTAGTGGGGGAGCATCATAGCCATGTGTTGAGAGGAATTCTTAGAGGTTTGGATAATTCACCTTTGGAAACATGGGTGTTTCATTCAGCATCCTTAAACAGCCCTTATTCTGGGACCTTTTGAGCGGGATGGGTTAATCGACCAGAATAAAATTCTAACTGGGCCCCACCTGCAAGGTCATGTGCTGTTTATCTTGATATGAGATCACCATGTCGCGCACATATGGTTGTGATGCATGTGCCTGGTGTACCTTTATCAGACGGGTAGTCATGATGGGTATATTGGGCTTCGTATATTTTACCCCAGTGTCACTTTGATGGCATGAACTGCTCTCTCACTCAATAATAATAATAATAATAACGATATTGATAATAATAATTATAATAATGATAGTTATAAATGTTTGTAGCATAGTTATAGGATAGGAAGACGGCACACTCATTCACAGTGGTATCTTCTGTTATCACTCCTAGAAGTAATAAACATGAACATTATGCCCTTGTGTCGAATCGAACATGTCTTCAGCTCTCATGAAACTTCTTTTCGCCTCCTGTACTAAACTTACGTCTTCTCCATGTTCGAATGCGAGATAACGTACATGTCTATCTATTATTACATGTCATCCAGAAACTTTTATCTCTGAGACGGTTTTCGTTTCCTTTCATCTGGTTCAAGAGCAGCACACAGTAAAAACTTCTATGCTATCCGTAGATAAGAATGGCGGGGAGTATTATTTTTATCTTATTATTTAATTATTTTTTTGTTTTTCCTCTTCCAACACCAACAAAACCCCCACCTAGGCCACTATTTCCACTAGCAACAACAGCTAACAACAACAAACAACAAAAACAACAGCAAACAAGAACAATAATTATAAAGACAATGACGTTTACTCAAAGACTCTTTTGAAACAATTATCGCCCCGCTATCCACCCAGCCTCCAACTCTTCTTATATTTTACGTTTTATATTCAGATCCTATTCTTTGCAAGCATCTAAAACAACCCAAATGCATTTATAGCTGTGATTATTTAACTAACATTTTTATTACAGTCTTTCTTCTTCTTTTCTTTGTGTTACTTAGGTATTGATTATTTCTTCTTCGTCATCTTCTTTCCGTTATTTACATTGCTGTTGTATTTGCTCTTACTGCTCGTCATGTTCGTCTTCTTAATGTTGATGGTGCTTTTCTTCTCTCTTATTTTTCAATCCTTATTCTTTCACTCTTTTTCTCATTCTTATTCAAACCTTTTCTTTTTTATTTTAATTGTTCTCTTTTGTTCTCATTGCTATTGTTTTATTATTATTATTATTATCATCATCATTATTATTATTATTATTATTATTATTATTATTATTTTATTATTATTATTATTATTATATTATTATTATATCATTATTATTATTATTATTATTATTATTATTATTATTATCATTATTATTATTATTATTATTATTATTATTATTATTATTATTAATTATATCATTACACCACGTCCTATTTCTTCCTCAACTCTCGTCCATTTAATGTTTACGAAGCATTATCATCTCGTTATAAGTTGTGCATAAAGGCAACTATTCTTGATTAGTTTTCTGCACTGTTAATCACATTGTTAATTACTTCGTTAGTGGCCGCTAATGTTTTCTCTGTCTGATAACTTATATAACATCGAATTAGCTTTCCACATTTTTTCTTCCCTCTCTTCCCGTCCCTACTTATCGTGCTTGCTGCTTTTTCAATCGACTCTTTAGTTTTCAGGGCAAACCGTCTTATTGGAGTACACTTATCTTACGTATTGTGTTTTTTTAATTCTTTGTCTGTTTGTTACATATACACAAACGTACACATAAGCACATAATCAACATACATATGAATTCACCAGTCTATATATATAT
Source organism: Octopus sinensis (assembly GCF_006345805.1). Taxonomy (NCBI): domain Eukaryota; kingdom Metazoa; phylum Mollusca; class Cephalopoda; order Octopoda; family Octopodidae; genus Octopus; species Octopus sinensis. The sequence goes on along the minus strand of NC_043004.1, from coordinate 98,224,656 downwards.
ATATATATATAAACGTGTACGTATATGAGTGTAGGCGTCGGTGGTTAGTTGAGTCTATTGTGCTTGCACATGTGTTTATGCTTGTCTGTATATACACACATACTTTTGTATATATAGACGTATGCATGAATGTATGTACGAAAGTATGCTTGTGTGCATATATATATTTGTATACATATATGTATATATATATACGTATATATATATATGTATGTATATATGTCTATGTATATATATAGATGTGTATGCATGTATATATATATATTTATTTTTAAGTGTATGTATATACATGCGTGTATGTACTAATGTATAAAAACTTATGTGCAACCAAACATTCTTTATACATGCATAGATGTGTGCGTCTAATTTTTTGTATGCTCGTACACATATATCTGTTAATAACACGCACGTTTATACACACATACACCCTCCCCCCATACATACACACAAAAACACACACATAAAGTTCATGTTTATCTGCCTGAATATATATAACAAATGTTTATCTGCAAGCATATCTACATACACTTTTGTAGTCAGGGAAATTTTGTCTTCTATCTTAACTTTTTGGCACAGAACAAAATAAAGTTAAACTTTTAAAAAGTAGATGCTATCGGTTTTAAAAACAATGACCCAGTATGGTCCCAAACCAATGACTAAAAACAGTAAAAGAATGAAGAAATAAGAATAAAGAATACAATAGCACCATCATTTAATTAGTTAGATAGTTTCGATGAGTCAGACATAGCCTAGTCTCTTATCATTTCTCTTTCTATTCTCTCACCAGCTTATACGTTATTACTAAGAGCGACAGAAACAGTTGTTATTACTATCATTCTTTAGATGTTGAGCCTCAGGCTAACCCTGACTGAGAAAATCTCTGATCCAAAAATGCTCAAAATATGGGCAAACCCCTTTTCGGAGGCATGTATATATGTGTGTGGAGGCGCAATGGCCCAGTGGTTAGGGCAGCGGACTCGCGGTCGGATATTCGCGGTTTCGATTCCCAGACCGGGCGTTGTGTGTGTTTATTGAGCGAAAACACCTAAAGCTCCACGAGGCTCCGGCAGGGGATGGTGGTGATCCCTGCTGTACTCTTTCACCACAACTTTCTCTCACTCTTACTTCCTGTTTCTGTTGTACCTGTATTTCAAGGGGCCGGCCTTGTCACTCTCTGTGTCACGCTGAATATCCCCGAGAACTACGTACACGTGTCTGTGGAGTGCTCAGCCACTTACACGTTAATTTCACGAGCAGGCTGTTCCGTTGATTCAGATCAACCGGAACCCTCATCGTCGTAACCGACGGAGTGCTTCCATATATGTGTGCTTCTGTGCGTGTGGGTGTGTGTGGGTGGTGTTAAGAACATCTCAACTACTAGGTCCAGGGTTCGGTCTCTATGTAACGCTTGCATAAATGTTATTTTCTATAGCTTGACTAGATCCATGAATTATGAGTGAAATTGGGTTTGAGAGGAACTGTATAGAAGCCCGTCTGATGGATTGCCGCTGTAATTTTAAAATATGACTTGTCACAAACATTGAAATGTTCATTCTGCCTGGGGCTTACGCGAGGGGTCTTTTGAATACTAAGCCACTTGTCTCTGTAAATTTAATGAGTAGATGACTGAAAAACTAAATCTTTGTGATTGATCTATCCATTCATATCCATTATATTGCATATGTGTGTGTTTCTACGTACGTGTGTGTGTGTGTGTGTGTGTGTGTGTGCATGTGCATATCTATGTCTCTATATAAGTATGAAGGTACATGTGTATATGTGTGTGTATAAGTCTAAATCTTTAAAAAAATGGCTGCATTTGTGCTGTTTTGCGGGGTGGGTGTATTTTGTTGTTTGTTTCTAACAGAAGTGGATGTGTGGTAAGTAGCTTGTTTACCAACCACATGGTTCCGGGTTCAGTCCCACTGCGTGGAACCTTGGGCAAGTGTCTTCTACTATAGCCTCGGGCCGACCAATGCCTTGTGAGTGGATTTGGTAGACGGAAACTGAAAGAAGCCTGTCGTATATATGTATATATATATGTGCGTATATGTTTGCGTGTCTGTGGTTGTCCCCCTAGCATTACTTGACAACCGATGCTGGTTTGCTTACGTCCCCGTCACTTAGCGGTTCGGCAAAAGAGACCGATAGAATAAGTACTGGGCTTACAAAGAATAAGTCCCGGTGTCGATTTGCTCGACTAAAGGCGGTGCTCCAGCATGGCCGCAGTCAAATGACTGAAACAAGTAAAAGAGTAAAAAGAGTAAAGAGAGTTCAATATACTGTCTAAAGAATCCTTTGTCTTGCGAATCAAATAACACCAGGGCTAACGCGGTGTTGGACTACACGCTATTACTAGTGACAGGATAATAAGTGTAGTAATAAGGACAATTGTTTTGATAGGAGTGATAGCGATGACATGAGAAGTGTTAGTTGTGTCGATGGCTCCGGTAAGGGTGGTATGGTAGTGATGAAGACAGGGTGTTGGTTAGTGGTGTTGATTTTGGTAGGAAATATGACAGAAGTAGTGGTAGTGGTGGAGGCAGTTAGGTAGATGTTGGTGTAGTAGCTTCATGGTCATAGAGGTGATGGAGTTACTGCGGTGGTTTTGATAGTTGTGAAACTGATAGTATGTTATTAGCATTAGTGGATTTCTATAATCATAATTGTGGTCAGTAAATTCTCCTTTGATGTGGAATAAGTGCGAAAATCCTATTTGCACTCTCTTTTACTCTTTTACTTGTTTCAGTCATTTGACTGCGGCCATGCTGGAGCACCGCCTTTAGTCGAGCAACTCGACCCCGGGACTTATTCTTTTGTAAGCCCAGTACTTATTCTATCGGTCTCTTTTGCCGAACCGCTAAGTAACGGGGACATAAACACACCAGCATCGGTTGTCAAGCAATGCTAGGGGGACAAACACAGACACACAAACACACACACATACATATATATATACATATATACGACGGGCTTCTTTCAGTTTCCGTCTACCAAATCCACTCACAAGGCATTGGTCGGCCCGAGGCTATAGTAGAAGACACTTGCCCAAGGTGCCACGCAGTGGGACTGAACTCGGAACCATGTGGTTGATAAACAAGCTACTTACCACACAGCCACTCCTACAATTTTATTTAATTTGATTGATGATTTGTTATATTATTTTTGGATCTTTGTAAACAATCATAATCTAAGTAACTTGTTGACTTTTGTAACGTATTTGTCATTATCCATTGTCCTGAATATACCGCTTTGACTATCTTAAATATTATGTAGGCATTATATTTTACGTTTTTTTTTTAGTGTTTTGTTGGTTCTTTGGTTCTTCTTTTTCTGGTATCTATCATACTGTATTCATCACATAGTAAGCTTTGGAGTATATAATCGGTGTTTATAAGGATTTAATCCCTAATGCTTTCTGGTTTTTGTGATGTAGCCTTCAGTTCAAACATTTTCTTGTTATGGACGTATTTTTGGTTGCAGATGGAAGCTGGCACCATGATTGAGTTGCGTAACTGAAACCTCACAGAAAGAGAATTCCCAACAGAAATAGAAGTCTGATTATAGAAGCAATACTAATATTGCAGCACAGGGCTACAATTATCATAGAGATGTTAAAACTGCAATTCAGTTGAATCCTAATATTCCAGCGTCTAGTATTGTCAGAAAAAACTATTTAGACACAAACCGAACTCTATTTTATGATCAACAGAGCAGCCAAATCACGCCATAGCCTGAAGATGAATCTAATCTTTATTATCATGTTGATGATAAAGATTAATTTTGGAATTTATTGTTCTAAACAAAATACTTCTATCTGATGTCCGGAAACGAAAGATTAAGAAAAATTATAAAATCATTACAGTCAACTTCAATACGTCTCTTTAAAGAAAAGCTGTTCCTCCATATACAAAAAACGCGCACACTTATACATAAATACACGGACATATTTTGACACTTCCACATGGATATATGATCTTTATACAGTATTAATGCATAAAAATGTGCTACTTAAGTTTCAAGCATATGGGTTTATCTACACTTTACATAAAGTGCACATTTGGGCTTTCCGAATTTATCAGCCCCAAAATGCATATCTTGTGCAAAATTGGGAAAGAGGCGGAATAGAGGGAACAGTATAAAACTCAGAGAAGATGGAAATGAAGAATAAGATATACCATAGATATTCATCAGCTGAGTTATGTCTCTTAGATCAACAACTTACTTTCATGTGGAAATATTTTTCGAGAAAATTAAAAGAAAAATTTCAGATATGCGAAGAAAGGTCATGAAGTGTGAAAACGTATGTCAGACGTGATGAGCTTTTTCTAAGAAATGTCATGAAATATTCTATAAGAAATATTTTGTTTATATTAGACTTCGGCGAAAAAATTTCTACCTGTGAGATTTCATTGTGAATTGAATTGTATATGCGTAACTATGAAATGGAGAAACTAATATGTGTGTTCGATATGTGTGTATATTGCTTGCATACTTATATATACATACTGCAAGTATACACACATATATAGATGTATATATATATATATATATATATATATATATATATATATATATATATATATATATATATATATCCTATTTTTAGGAATCATTGTTAATGATTATATATATTTACATTATAGCAGTAACGTAAGCATATATGAATATATGTTATTTTCTCTCCCTCCCCTCTCTCTCCGTGGATATATAATATACATGTATATATGTGTACATGTATATATATATATATATATATATATAATATATATATATATATGCATATGGCGGAGCTCCAGCATGACCACTGCCGCATGGCTGAAACTAGTAAAAAAGTAAAAGAGTATGTATATAAACACATATATGTTATGTATATGTAATATATATATATACATATATAATTAATAGTATCAAAGGGTAATCAGAAATATTTGAAATTTCCATTATCAGTGGCCTAGCATGTAAAAGCTTGAATCCATTCGTCCTGGAGTTAGATGGTAAATGTTTTTATTTTCATTCCCTTCGAAACTTTAACCCTAATAGTGGTTTGGAATTTAACCGTCCTGTCTAGCGTGCAAGGAATCCTATGATGGATACCTCTTATGGGTTATATATATATATATATATATATATATATATATATATATATATATAAAGTTAATCCAAACATGAAAACACAAAGAGAAAACATAACAACGCGAGGAGGTGGAACAAGTGTAGTGTTATTGGACGTTCAGGAAAGGAAAGAGAGAAGGAGGATTTAACGTTTCGAGCGGAGCTCTTCGTCAGAAACATAGGAAAGGAAAGGAAGACGGAGAAAGAAAATCACCAACGATGCACACGCGGTCACATATTGAATGGAGAGGGGGAGGTTTGGTGGTATACTGACAACACTGCGAGGGAGCAGAGTGGTGGGGTGAGTGGGGTCAGGAAGAGGGGGCTACAGAGGTGTTGGAATGGTTGGTTGAAGATGGGATAGAGTGGGAAAGTCAGTGTGGGGTGTGTAAGGGTCTGTGGAGGGTCAAGGGGAAGGGCGTGGTGGATACGGGATTGGAGGGAGTTGGAGAGCTGAAGGGAAGGGTGTAGGGGTGTGGGAGGAGAAGGAGGTGAAGGGTTGAGGAGGTGGTGGAGTTTATTGTTTTTTTTTGTGCGTGAGGAAATTGTGGAGTTTGTGGTTGAGATTAAGAATGAAGCGGAGAATGGGTTGGATGAAGGGTGGAGGGCAGAGGGAGGAGACAAAGAAGTAAGCCTGGGGAAGTTGGTGGTCAAAAGAGTGAAGGAGGGGGCGGGTAGAACGGATGGTGGCACGGATGAGGAGGCGGGAAGTGCGGGCGTGCGTGGGCTCGATGAGATGTTTATATATATATATATATATATATATATACATACATATACTTATAGAAGATTGTATGCATGTATGTAGATATATATGAATGTAATCGAACTGCCATTCACTAAGTTATTTGTTTCCTACAACAGCCACCTAATTTCCCCCTCCAAAGTTTCTTCCTCCAAAAATTTAACCAATGGGTCTATAACAAAAAAGTAAAATGATAACAAATTTTGAAATCTGTGAATAGAGAAGTAATGGGGGAAAAACTGCTGGAGATGCTATAGAAATAAAAACTGAAAGGTGTTTAGCAAAACGGAAATGACTCTTGGTTTTATATTTTATTTTATCTGATTTATTTATTTTTTGCGCTATCATCGAATTAATATTCGGCTTCATTCGCATTGAAAGGGTCCTTCGCTTGAAATACTTCCTGGTCTCAGGAAGACACCAAATGAAGTAATCAGGAGCAGCTTCCTGAGACAGATGTTATTTTGTATTTTGTCAGCAGCAGCTGTAACCCAATTATAATAATTTGTGTAAACTGAAAACAACCCCCACCCCGCTATATACATACATATATATATATATATATATATACATACACGCACACACACGCGCGCATACATACATGTGTGTGTATATGTGAATATATGTGTGTATGCACATCTTATGTGTAACTAAATATGTATACATTCACATATACCTGTACATGTGTGAGTATATATATATTATTATATTATATATATATATATATATATGAAAAATGTTTATTTCGCAGAAGTAGCGAGAATGCTTTTTTTTTTTCTTTTAGGTACACAACGAACTCTTATTTCAACAAACTAAATCAGCTTCATGGAGAAAACGAAAATATCATACGACTCAAAACGATGCGCGATGGTCAAAGACCTTATCCTTATCAATATAAGGTGTAAAATAATACAGGTTTTTCTAGCCACCTTGACCTTCACCGGGGCCTGCCCACGACCAAATGCATCATATACTATGAAGCACAGCGTATTGTTCTGAATTAGAATTTTAATTTCTTTCCACCTCCCTATTCCCACCAGCCATATACTACTCCCTTCTTCTTCTGTATACCATCCCCACCGTATTCTAAAAACTCCTTTCACTGTCAACATTAACCTCCTATCTCATTCGCATTTACAAGTAAATTTCGAACAACATTCAATCATATTTCAAACAAAGCACACCTGAGCAAACCTTGTAAGTCACTGCCAAAATTGTTTTACACACACACACGCATATATAATTATATATATATGTGTGTGTGTGTGTGGTGTGCGTGTGTGTGTGTGTTTGTGTGTGTGTGTGTGTGTGTGTGTGTGTGTGTGTGTTTGTGTGTGTGTATGCGCGTGTGTACGAATGTGTTGTATAGTGAAATTCTATATCCCTCCCGAAAAAGTCGTAGGAGGTGAGTTTATAAATAGACCAGTAGCCGGTCGTCAAGAAGGGTCAAAGAGTTGAGAGTCGAAAGTTCTAGTCGGTGTCTTGTGGAGCTATCAGCGATGGTAAGACAGAAGTTAGTGTGTTACTATTCCGATATGAAGAGATACAACGGTACTTGATAACTAGTAACTATTGTGGCTACAAGCGTAAAACAATAATTACTGTACAACGGCAGTCAGACATCACACTAGTGAGAGGAACTCAGTTTACAACAGAGAGGGTGCTGAAAAATTCCTTTTTAAAGGGTATCGCGAAGGGTCTGGTGAGAGGCCCAGCCTTCCCAGTTCTTTTACAGGGCTTAAAAACTGAAGGACCGCTGCAATAAATGTTTGAATCTGAGAGGGGAGTAAGTTAAATAAAATCATAATTAACTGATCCTCTTCTATTTTCCAGCACATCCTCATATTTAACAAACAAGTATTAAATCTTCAATTCGCAAGCTGTTCTCTACAAGGTATTATTTTGGATGGTCATAACATATCGCTATATACCTTAAATACCTATAGATTATAATGATTAATATGTTACATATAACAACACTTCAAAAGTGCACTATAGGCGCAGGAGTGGCTGTGTGGTAAGTAGCTTGTTTACCAACCACATGGTTCCGGGTTCAGTCCCACTGCGTGGCACCTTGGGCAAGTGTCTTCTACTATAGCCTCGGGCCGACCAAAGCCTTGTGAGTGGATTTGGTAGACGGAAACTGAAAGAAGCCCGTCATATATATGTATATATATATGTGCGTGTGTGTTTGTGTGTCTGTGTTTGTCCCCATAGTATTGCTTGACAACCGATGCTGGTGTGTTTATGTCCCCGTCACTTAGCGGTTCGGCAAAAGAGACCGATAGAATAAGTACTGGGCTTACAAAGAATAAGTCCGGGGTCGAGTTGCTCGATTAAAGGTGGTGCTCCAGCATGGCCGCAGTCAAATGACTGAAACAAGTAAAAGAGTAAAAGAGATTAGTATATTTTCTCTATAACTTGACTGATAAAAGCTTACTCAATCACATGCTGATCCAAGTTTACATGAGATGGCTAAACGTTCTTGAGTACGAGTAATTGCTGACTACGTACATACACACGTGCACACAAATTTTTATATACACTCAGCCTGCTACCTGCTCTACGCACTGGTCACATTCCCCATGACTTTCTTTTTATTTGTACATGACTCTCTCCTCACATCCTCCCCTTGGAACTACATTTCTACCCGGTTCCTAACATTTTTCTTCACTTCTTTCGATCACACTTCACTTTCCTCTTTATTCTTATACCTGATAAAAAAATTCCATGTCTGATACATCACAAAGCATTTTAGTTTTCCCTTTTTCTTTCGGACCGTGAAACAAATAACGTCTTTGAGGAAACTGGTCCCGCTTGTGTTTTTCTTGTTTTTGATCATTCATCATTCATACATGCATGCATACATACAAACATACATACATACAAACATACATACATATGTACATACATATACACGCATATATAAATATAACAAAGGATGTTCCTATAGCATTAAAATAGTAGTTTCTTTAGAATTTAAATAGCACAATATTAGTTTTTCACATTCTGTTACAACTTAGTATTTATATATTTTTAATACTACCATATTTAATGCCATCATGAAAGTCTATTTTGAATAACCCCCCCCCCCCAAAAAAAAAACACACATACACACACACAAATATTTATATGCATGTTGTTTTGAAAAATGTTCGTATCGAAATTTATGGCAATCTTCATTGCCCTAAAAATGGTACAGTAAAACTGATATCCTGTTCAAAATGCGTGAAAGACAAAATATTAAAACGTCTATACCGGAATACCTGAGCTGTAGAAGTCAGCATGAGAACGGGGGTCGAATAGGTTTAATGAATGCACTGAAAAAGTGATTGAAGGTTGTAGTGAGAAGAAGGAAGTTTTCACAAAGTGCAAGTGAGAGGAGTGATTAAGAACGCCAACCGATCTTGAGTGTTCGCTGGCATATATTAATGCATTAAAGTCAATGGGGTTCTTGAATTGCCTCGTATCTCTTTTTCAACCTTTTCCTATTTCACTTTCTATCCCTTTCACTCTCTCCACCTCTGTCTATCAATGTTTCTTTCTTTCTTTCTTTCTCTCTCTCCTCTCTCTCTCTCATATATATATATATATATAATGTATACTTAGTATATATATATATATATATATATATATATATATATATATATATACATATGTATACATATACATATATATAAATATACCATGTACACGTACATATACACTATGCATTCGCACAAAGATATATATATACATATACATATATATAAATATACACATGTACACGTACATATATACACATATGCATTACGCACAAAGATATATATATATATATGTATACATATACATATATATAAATATACACATGTACACGTACATATATACACATATGCATTACGCACAAAGATATATAATATATATATATAACACACACGCGCGCACACATACACACACAGGCACACACGCACATGAATCAAATCCCGTTCAATTCATGATTTGCTTCCTACAGGTCCTTATATTACTTGAAAGTACTTTCTGCAAACTACAACGGATAGGAATACAACAACAACAACACACACAAAAAAGAAAAAAAAAATGTAAATCTGCGTGTATAGAAAGGAATGATGGTTTTAGAGAAGCAATAGAGATAAAGTGAAATCGGTTTTAGTAGAAAAAATAAAAAAGAATTTTCATTCATGTATTTATTTTTTTATAGCGAGAATCGAAATAATATTCGCCATTATTCAGATTGAAAGGGGACTTTAGGTGAAATGCTTCCTCGTCTCAGGAACACCCCAGAAGAAATAATCAAGAACAGCTTCCTCAGACAGATGTTAATTTGTGTTCTTTCAGCAAAATTACCACGTTGTAATAATTAAAGAAATACTCAATAGAGTCATGTGCGCATATATATATGCATGCATGTATGCATATAGACCCAAACATACATATATATACATACATATATATATATATATACATGCATATATATAATATATATTGTACATGTATATATATATATGTGCATATATATATATACATGTATATAGATATATTTATATATATGCATGTATATAATATATATATATATATATATTATGCACGTGTGTCTAGTTGATGTATATACCTATATATGTAATGTATTTATGTATGTATAATATATATTTAATATATATATTATATATATATTATATATATATTATATATTATATATATATATATATTATATTATATATATGTATATATATATATTTCCATGTGCCAGACTTCATAATTGTGAAGTTACTTCTAATATGAAACCGATAGTACCCTTTATAGAAAGATAAAGAATCTTTATTCTTTAATGAAGTGTTTGGAACTCATTATCATTGCTCGATATTCTATGTATCTTTACCCACTCTCTTTCTCTCTCTCTCTCTCTCTCTATCTATCTATCTATCTATATATATATTATATATATATATATATATATATTATAATATATTATATATATAGGGTGCGGTGAACTAATTGTCGTCTAAATTACGCGCAAATGAAAATAGCACTGATATCTCCTTTTAACAGATATATTTACCAGACTAAATGTATTCAATAAAATCGCCATTGGCTTCAACCACCGCCTCCACACGATTTCGGAATCTCCCGCAACTCTTCTGACAGTCTCCTTGTTTAAGTTGGTTAATGCTGCTATAATCCTTGCCTTCAGTTCATCTTTAGTTTTAAAAGGAGCTTTGTTGATCTCTCGTTCAATTGTTCCCCACACATAATAACCGAGGGGCTTGAAGTTTGAGTAATTAGGTGGCCAGATGTTAGAGGTGGTGTGGTCGCAGAAATTGTCTGACAGCCATGACTGGGTTTTCCTGCTTGTGTAGCATGGTTCAGATTCCTGTTGCCAGACATAATGTCTTCCAACAGCCACCTTCTCGACCCAAGCAGTACTACCTACTGCAGGCACTTGATGTAGGCCTCCTTGTTGAGTCTGATGTCATGTGGGTAGTTGAATGGAAACATAACATTGCCATCACTAGTGATGAATCTTGTCCCCTATGGCTCCGGATAAAAATTGGCCTTTTCTCCTCTTGTATGAGGAATAACGAATTAATTCATGCATTGACTCGCTGATATGAAACTCAGACACTCCCATGTCCTTGGCGATGGACCTGATTGACTTTTCCCATCATGGCCTCGATCTCATCAACAAATTCAGGAGTTCTTTTCTAATCAGAAATTTTAATTGTAAAAGATTTTAGTAAATGTCAAATACTCAATTTATATATTTTCCCCGCTTATCAACTGTAAAAATCAAACGATAAAAATGAAAATTATGCATCGGAAGTCGACTTTGCAGTAATGAAATTCACTTAACTGCTACAGTACCTTCGTAATCACCAGTAGACTCATCCAACTCTTTCCGAAACGTCTAATCCTCTGCACTGTCCTCAGATTGATACCCAGAAATATTCGTATTGGAGCTTCCGGTGCGAACACCAAACAATACAGCATGTCTTTTCCAAATTTCTGGCAGGATGAATTGCGTCATGGTGCTTTGTTTTTTTCTCACAGATGGTGCCCAACTGACCCAACTATACTGTGCAGTCGAAAAATCAAAAACAGATAATGCGCATACACAAAATTAAAACGATAAAATGGCGACAATTTACCCATCACACCATGTAATTATGTGTGTGTATGTATATGTATATATTTGTGTGTGCATGTATATATATATGTGTGTTTGTGTGTGTGTGTGTGTGTGTGTGTGTGTGTGTGTGTGTGGTGTGTGTGTGTCTGCGTGCATGTGTGTGTTTGTATGTGTGTATAGAGAGAAACGGAATACATGCAAGAGCACACAACCGCATACCGACATATGATCGTTCGTTTTAAGGAAGTCGTCAGATGGCACCTTAACGAAAACAGTGACTCGAGAGTGACTGTAACGTAGAAAGTGAAAATAAAACTTGTAGCAAAATCCATTACTCGAGATCTGCCAGTAGGATTCTGCAATATCTGTAGTTAGGCTTGTGTCAGCATCTTTGGTCTACAGTTACACGAAATAAAAGATCAACATTGACGAATTTTCTTCATTATGTTTTGGAAAGGAAATCTATGTTCTCCAGTAATATTCGGCTATATGTCATAGCTTAGATGCTATATATGCATATTTTTATATATGTACACACACACACACACATATATATATATATATATGTGTGTAATCATAAAAAGACGCATACACATTCACTCTCACAAGCGCGAGTGAGTACACGTATTTAGGCAAACAAACATACTTGTACAGTGACATATGTGTATATGCATATATATATCTGTGTGTGCGTTTGTGTGTTTTATAAATGTACTCGTATCTATGTACTGGATACCTGGGTTGGAACAATTTCCTTTAAATTTCCTGTTGAAAAGGAGAAAAAGTAACAAATGTCACCATATAAACGAACACACACTTCGATATGCGTGCTCGTGACCCTTTTTCTCTCTCTTTCACTCTCTCTCCAACTCTATCTTCGTCTCTCTCACTCACGCTCTCTTTCTCTCTCTGTCTCTCTCTGTCTCTTTCTGTCTCACTCTGTCTCACTGTGTCACTCTCTCTGTCTCTGTATATAAGCATGCATATATATATATTTGTGTAAATATTTAGAAATTCGTGAAAACACGTAATTCTCACACATACACTTTTCTACATACATGTATGTAAATATATATATATATATACATATATATACATATATATATGCATATATATGTATATTATATATATATACTTATGTACATGTATATATATATATATATATATATATATATATATGTATGTATATATGTATATATATATATATATATATATACTGAAGCCGGTCAATGACAAAGTGCCACGGTTCTTTTGTTGAAGTTAAAAGGTCGCATGTTTATATGGATATATATATATATATATATATACACATATATATATATATATATATATATATATATATATATACATACATATATACACAAATATATATGCATAGAAACATGCAATTATATTTGTACATTTCATCAGCCTAAAGGACTGCAAGATCATTGGTATTTTAAGAAATTGTCACATTATGGAAAAAAAATGTGCTTTCAGCCTCCTCTCACCAGTCAGACTTGTTTTGCAATGAAAAACATATCTGAAGTGGTGCTGAAGAAAACGGAAGGAGATTCTCTCAACAAAATGAAATACTGCCTGACTAGAGGAACAGTGGGCACATATGGCATCATATAGCAGCAAAGTGGGTGGGGTAGCAGAGGAAGGGATTGTTGAGAAGTTAACGTAACATACATTGATGGAAACTCAAATATTTCCAAGTAGTTGCCAAGGATACGATCACACCATACGAAAAGCAAAAAAAAAAAAAATTATAATAATAATAAATAAATAAAAATGTAAAAAAATTGAAGGAAAACAGGTGTAATCCTTGACTTTCGCCAGCCAAATCAATTATCAAAAGGAAATACCAAAAATTGGAAGTTTCGGAATTCGTGTCAGAAGCTTAATCCTGTTTTTCTCTTTGCTGTTCCTGAAATAATTCAATTGCATCAATAGTGTTTCCTCGATTGGTTTAAAAACCGAAAAACAAAATTTATAACAAAATTCCTGCTAATTCATTCGGGTAGATTAAATAATATATAAATAAATAAAAGAATAAAGAAATGAAGAATAGAGTATTCCTTTATATTTTCATAACGTTAATTCCTTTGTTTTACTAAATTGCATTGCCATCAGTTCAAATTCTCCTTGGAGTGATTGTCTTGGATAAGAAATAAATCTCTCTTTGTTGCATATCATAAATCCTAGTTATTGATTTTGACCAAATAATCTATGATATGGAACCGCCTGTTTCGATGTATAAACGGATGGGGCTTTTTTCTACGTGAGAAGCCATCATTATATGTAAGGGTAGTATGTAGTAGAATTCTTCGGATTGTGGACAAGTCTGCTTAGTTGCACCTTAGTTATTGCTTAAGATCAAATCCCTTTGTTAACAGTACCGTGCGTCTGGTCCTAATAAAAAGGTTTAATTAAATACTGCGTTTACAACTGTAGTATCAGCAACAGCAGCAGCAGTAGTAGTAGTAGTAGTAGGTGGTGGTGCAGGTGGACTGTTTGTTTTAAGACGGTCATCCCGTTGGCTACCGAAGGTTCGCTAAATTTTGCTGTTGAGTAATTTTGTCAAAATATTGAATAAGGGTTCTACTTCGATGAATGAAGAGGGAAACAATTTGTGCCCTAATAGGCACTACGTTTATCCTTTTTCATTTGCTACCACTTGCTAGTTTCCTCTGCTGGAATTATGGCATCAGTAATGCTTACTTAAAGACTAATCGTAGAGGTAGTAGGAAAAACGACTGACATCACTACCAAATTCATTTATCACGTTTTACTTCAGTGGAAGTTCTTTAGTATAATGTTCCTCATAAGCCTCAGCTTACATTTTCATTTGTCTTTCACTTCAGTCCCAAGATCTACAATACTGTGTTTGGCTGAGCTTACTACTTAGTGGCTGCAAATTCTGAACATTTTTGGCGCACTATCTATGAAGTGTAAACGGGCTCAGAAACTGCCGATAATCATTTTTACGAATATTTTAACTCTAAAATTTGAAAATTCTTTATTTAGAAATTGACTGAAGAAATAAAATCTCGCAAAAATTATCAGAAACACAAAGACGTCTAGCCGAAAATAAAATACAAAGACAAATAAAATATAAATGTTTAAACAATCAATCAAGCAAAAATACTGCTAGAATTTCCTTTTACATAAGTTGCAGTGGTTATATCTATTTATTGCATCAATACATTATAAATGTTCTTCACCGACACAGATGACAATATGCTAGCACATGCGTATGCATGTATACGCACGATTGTGTGCATGTTCGTGTATCGTGTATATGTAAAGCACGAAGATATATATATATATATATATATATATAAAGAGAGAGAGAGAGAGAGGGATACACGCATATGTATGAATGTAAAAAATATATATATATATGTACATGTATATATTCATTTATTCATTATATACATAGTTATATAGATGTATATATATATGTGTGTACCTGTATATATATGTATATATATGTATAAATATATATATATATATATATATATATATATATATATATATATATATTTATATATCTGCATGCATTTTGTATACTTATATTCACAACTCCATGTATGTGCACACACACACACAACACACACACACACACTCAAACATGTATATGTATAAACGTATGTATGTATGTAGCAATGTAAAAATAAGAACATGTCTATGTATTTTGGGAAGTAATGAAAAATTGTCATAGCAAACAATCTAGAATTTTACACGTTCCCCCAATACTACGAACACAAATACCAAAATGTCATTCTAAACCTCAATGTTTCATTAAAAAAAAACAAAAACAAAAATGCTTTAAATTTCTTAGCTTTGAACCGCCAAATGTATTATATTTCAAACGTGACATTTACAAATATACAATCATATGTATAAACATTTTACATACATATGCTAGCAGCGTATACTTACTTCATACATATGCACATACATGCAAGCATACATACATATAAACATACATCCATATGTGTATGTCTATATATATATATACATATATATGTATATATATGTATATATATATATATATATATATATGTGTGTGTGTGTGTGTGTGTGTGTGTGTATTGTTTATTTGTTATTTATATATTCATGAATACACACATAGCTTTTGATATTAGTAACAAATGGCAAGCATAAATCAAATGTCGATATGTGTGTAAATGCATCCAGAAATAGATCCAAATATATATATATATGTATGTATGCCTGTATATGTATAATATATGTATGGATATGTATGTGTGTATGCACGCATATTATGTATATATATACAAACGCATACGTACATTCATTCATACATTACCTACTTACGTACAAACATATATATGTACGTATGTGTGCGTATGTAATATATTAATGAGTTGATGTGCGAATGTCTATTTATCCATGGAAAGTACTAGATATAAGAGCTAAATTTTTATTGGCTCATACGTTCTTATGTTAAAAAGGGAGGCTTTATATTACTATTTCTAGATAAGATGTTAGACATTTTGGCTGAGATTAGAATACCTATATTGAGCTCAAAAACTGTTGAACTTGGATAAGACAGACCATCAATTTTATATTACTTATTGTGATGTATATGCGTCGTACATTGCTATAACAAGTTAGATTCCGATACAGCTGAAAAACCAAGAAGCCTTTGTTCGCAATTATGTGGTCCTGGATTTGATCGCTATGTCATATCTTGGGTAAGTGCATTTACTATAGCCTCGACTTCATTAATCTATTTGAACGGCACTTAGCTAGGCAAGAGATTCACAACAACCATTTTGTTTGATAAGCACCCTCTCGATTGTCTGTAGACAGCGACTGAACATTTGCAAGCATTACTGTACAAACGTACACATAGATACATACATACACACATACATTCATACATACATACATACATATATCACGTGATCACGTGACCGACCAGACCATCAGATGTTGTTACACATCGCTGGTCACAATGCGTTCGCATTGTTTTAGCCTTCGAATGACGCCACCCCGCTGGCTAAGCGAGCAGGCCAACAGAAGAAAGAGTGGGAGAAAGAGTGGTGAAAGAGTACAGCAGGGATCACCACCCCCTGCAGGAGCCTCGTGGAGCTTTTAGGTGTTTTCGCTCAATAAACACTCACACCGCCTGGTCTGGGAATCGAAACCGCGATCCTGCGACCGCGAGTCCGCTGCCCTAACCACTAGGCCATTGCGCCTCCACATACATATATATATATACACACACACACATATATATATATATACATACACATATATATATACATATATATATACACACATATATACACACACACACTCGCACACATAGCTATAACATCTTTATGATCTTTTTAGCACTCAAGATCAAATATTGAGCTGAGCACACTTATTTTATAAAAGCATATTGATATCGTTTTATTCGTGTTCTCTTTACATGTCTTACGCATTGTTATCATCAGACAGGTCTGTCTCTTGATTTACTATTACGGTAGCAATCATGCTAGGTTGGATATTTCATTTTCTTCGTAGAAGGTTCGTTTTACCTCAGCCCGACCACGACTCCCTCCTTAATTCTTCTGTCCCTCTGCTTCTACTTCTCTCTCTCTTCTCTTCCCATGTAACTGATCGCCAAGCCTGCTCTTTCTTTCTTGGTCTGACCGTTGTCCGTTCAACATCGATATTCTTCCCTGTGTTCGTGAAATTTTTGCATCTCTGCCGTGAGGCTTCATTTCCATACGCACCAGCTTAATTCAAATCGTCCTTAGTCGAAAGACACCAGTTGTTATGTTATGTTATTATTTTTATTGTATTTTTTTTATTGTATTTATATTTGCGCAACATTGTCCATTTTTTCCGTCCTTGTTTTTGTATAGATTCGCTGCTTTCTTCCAAAGAATCTAATGCTTTTAGCTTAGTTTTCCCTTGGTGCTGGCCAGATTGGAGCAATCTCAAGAATAATCAACAGAAATTGCGAGGATAATATGGTGCTTGACTGAAGAAAGAAAACTTTTTGCATCTCTGCAGTAAGACTTCATTACCACACGCGCCAGCTAAATTCAATTCGTCCTTTCTCGAAAGACACCTGTTGGTTTTGAGTACTAAAAAGATCATATTGTCAGCGCAGGACAATCACGGATCCGGTGATTGTCGTGCTCTAACGACGGGTAAATACCAAGATATCCGGATCCGTGCGAATCACGTCAGGTCGACGATGGGAAGGATGGCTTCCCTTTGCAAATACTGATAGGGCACAGAAAGTGTATCAATAGCCAGCTGGAAAAGATGTTCTCCTGGGGCTACAAGCTATAGTAGCATCCACTCTTAGTGGTTAGCCGCATTTAAGTAGCAAATATACTTCACGGTTGGGAGGCAGTCGCCGGCAACCGTGGAGAATGGCGACGTACAGTAAAAGAGGGTATACAGAGGAGTGACAGAAAGAGAGAGGAGAAATGGAAAGAAAGGAAGAGACATAAACAAGAGACCATGGCACTACAACCAGCCAGGAACAGTCTTCGCTACATTTGCAGTACCTGCCAGAGGGAGTGTTTGTCCAGGATAGGACTACACAGCCACAGCAAGAAATGTAACAGGAAATAAAATATAACAGCCGGACTAGACCTAGAAAAAAAAAAAATGCGCAACTCCGAGACAGAAAGGATGCCAAACAATACTTCACATTATATATATATATATATATATTTATTTTAATCTTCGGATTCTTTCTTTAATATGCTAGACCACTGGTTCTAATTGATAAATATCAATTTCTACCCTAAATTTAATTTTATATAAATATTTGTTCTCTAACCGATAAATTAACTGCTGCTAACTATTAGCTGCAGGCTAGTTTTCTCGGGTCTCATCGCGCCAAAAGTAAAGACATTTGAAATATATATTTCAAATGTAATAGGCCGTACTCCATGCACGCGATATTTCGGTATCGTGTTGGCATCTAGTCCAGCAAATTGCATTTTATATGGGACCATGCTGATGATGGCTGCACTTTTCCTTGCGGAAAATAACAGCCGAAACTAAATTAGTACATGAGTAAATATTTAGTTCGTATATTTTCACTTATTTATTGCTTTGGTTTTGTGTTGAGTTTGATCTGAGAACATAAACTTTTTGTGGAGAATGGCGATTTGACGTCTATATCTAGCATGTTGACTGTCCACTTTTTGTGTTCAGTCCTTAATTGGTATATATATATATATATATATATATATATTATATATATATATATATATATACATGGTCTGATCAATATGTATCCGGACTGTTGCCACAGTAATGAAGCTAAAGCACGCAGAGCAATGCCGCTTGGCACAGATTGACCTTGAACTCTGCTGTGCATGCGCACTAAGGTTAATGTTTTAGCTCACCTCCGCTGTTTATCGGAGTGCTTGAATTTAACATGTGTACCGTGTCATCGTCACAGTGAACCAGCATCAAATTTTGTCAAAAGCTCGGTGATACCAGCTCAAAGTTGCAGAAAGTGTATGGAGAGGAGTGTATGAGACGTACTCAACCGTAGAAGTGGTTCAGACGTTTCCTAGATGGCCGAAAAAATGTCGATATTGACGAACGTTCTGCGCGACCCGCAACTAGTAGATGTGCGTGCAGCTGAGGGGAAATTGTCGAATCACCATTCGTGAGTTATCAGAGTGTATGCAGCTAAGCTACGGTTCCGTTTAGTCCACTGAAGATTTGGGTACGTAGCGCTTGTCTGCCAGGTTCGCGGCCAAACTGCTTTCAGCTGAGCAAAAAGACACTCGGGTTTCATTTGCACATGATCTTGATTGTGTCGAGAACAAAGAAGAACTTTTTGGAAACGGTCATAACGGGTGAGTCGTAGGACTGTGGCTATGACCCCGAAACAAAGGCTCAGTTTTCGCAGTGGAAGACGCCCAACTTCTATGAGCCCGAAGATAGCACAAATTTGTGGAAGCAATGTGGCAACACTGTTGACCGTTTTCTCCGACTACCAGAGGATGATTCATCATGAATATGCTCTACCTGGTCAGACAGTAAACTAGGACTATTACCGTGATGTTTTAGGGCGTTTGCGGGATACTATTCTTCGGAAAAGGCCACAATTGCATGCGTCCGGTAAGTGGCAAGTGCACCATGACAACGTACCTGCCCATTCAGCCTTGTTTCTGCGGCAGGCTTTGGCTAGGCACAGAATTTCCCTGGTCAGACAGCCACCGTATACTCCAGATCTCGCCCCTTGTGATATTTTCCTGTTTCCAAAAATCAAATGCGACAAGACAGCTGCTGATTAAATCGGTAAACGAGTTCCAGGAATGCTTCTATCAATGGAAAGAGCGCTGGAGTAAGTGTGTGGCTTCCGAGGGAGTCTACTTTAACGGAGATTAAATGACAAATTGGTACGTAATGTAGTTTTGATTTTATAGGACCAGTGCAGAAACTTATTGATCAGACGTGGTATATATATATATATATAATATATATATATATATATATATACATGGTCTGATCAATATGTATCCGGACTGTTGCCACAGTAATGAAGCTAAAGCACGCAGAGCAATGCCGCTTGGCACAGATTGACCTTGAACTCTGCTGTGCATGCGCACTAAGGTTTAATGTTTTAGCTCACCTCCGCTGTTTATCGGAGTGCTTGAATTTAACATGTGTACCGTGTCATCGTCACAGTGAACCAGCATCAAATTTTGTCAAAAGCTCGGTGATACCAGCTCAAAGTTGCAGAAAGTGTATGGAGAGGAGTGTATGAGACGTACTCAACCGTAGAAGTGGTTCAGACGTTTCCTAGATGGCCGAAAAAATGTCGATATTGACGAACGTTCTGCGCGACCCGCAACTAGTAGATGTGCGTGCAGCTGAGGGGAAATTGTCGAATCACCATTCGTGAGTTATCAGAGTGTATGCAGCTAAGCTACGGTTCCGTTTAGTCCACTGAAGATTTGGGTACGTAGCGCTTGTCTGCCAGTTCGCGGCCAAACTGCTTTCAGCTGAGCAAAAAGACACTCGGGTTTCATTTGCACATGATCTGATTGTGTCGAGAACAAAGAAGAACTTTTTGGAAACGGTCATAACGGGTGAGTCGTAGGACTGTGGCTATGACCCCGAAACAAAGGCTCAGTTTTCGCAGTGGAAGACGCCCAACTTCTATGAGCCCGAAGATAGCACAAATTTGTGGAAGCAATGTGGCAACACTGTTGACCGTTTTCTCCGACTACCAGAGGATGATTCATCATGAATATGCTCTACCTGGTCAGACAGTAAACTAGGACTATTACCGTGATGTTTTAGGGCGTTTGCGGGATACTATTCTTCGGAAAAGGCCACAATTGCATGCGTCCGGTAAGTGGCAAGTGCACCATGACAACGTACCTGCCCATTCAGCCTTGTTTCTGCGGCAGGCTTTGGCTAGGCACAGAATTTCCCTGGTCAGACAGCCACCGTATACTCCAGATCTCGCCCCTTGTGATATTTTCCTGTTTCCAAAAATCAAATGCGACAAGACAGCTGCTGATTAAATCGGTAAACGAGTTCCAGGAATGCTTCTATCAATGGAAAGAGCGCTGGAGTAAGTGTGTGGCTTCCGAGGGAGTCTACTTTAACGGAGATTAAATGACAAATTGGTACGTAATGTAGTTTTGATTTTATAGGACCAGTGCAGAAACTTATTGATCAGACGTGGTATATATATATATATATATATATATATACATGTGTGTCTGCATGTATGTATGTTTGTATGTGCGTGTATGCACATTCTGTCACTCAAAATTGAGTGAAATATAAGCAATATAACGACTGGCCTGTTATTTTTGCCGGAATGCAATGTCAATGACTTACCACCTGCCGACAAGTAATCCTACTGAGCAAAAAAAGAAAAAACAGAAATGATATTTACGTTCCTTAATAGATAAGTTCTTGCCAATAGACTAGCTTCTTTTTTAAAAAACCATAGCAACAAACAGGTCAATAGTAAAACACACTCAAAATGGCATAGCTGTTTTTTTAGAAAGTAGTTATTAATAAAAATCATTATAAAACAAGAGTTAACGAAAACGGCAGAAGTTGAAAAATTACTAACAGGAAAAATCGGTTTCAAATGTTGGCACATGACCAGTAATTTCATGAGAGGGAGTAAGTCAGTTACATCAATCTCCGAGTCCAACATGTATTTATTTTATAGACTCCGAAAGGATTAAAAGCAAATCAGCCTCTGTAGGATATGAATTCAGAAGGTAAAGACAGGATCTTTCCTGGAGTGCTAACAATTCTGCCAGCTCACCGCCTAAGTAACAGGAACTATTGATATCGATCAGATGTCACTCAAGAATCCCAAATAACTGCTAGGTAGTACGTATGCACAATGTAAAGTCCGGGGGGTTGTCTATAACTCATTGATTGCTATCGACAAGCGTAGAAAAATAATTTCTATTTAAAAGACGATGTTGCATGTTCAGTGAACGCATCTTATATATTATAAGTGAGCATTTTAAATACTCCTGTATTCAACACCATTATGACCAGTGGGTGTATCTATTTCCGTGGGTATACTCGCCATGATTTGTATTCAAGTGTGTAAATATTCAATTGCATCTTAATATTCAAGATTAGAAAGCCAATACAGCTATTTCACACGCTTTCACATGAAAGCATTAGAGAGGAAATCTGGTATTATTTCCTTCTCTTAATAGGGCCCTCGAATGAATGATTAATTGATGATCATGCGAAAACGCAAGACTACAAAAACATGTTGCTACACAGCAGCATGACTAAGTTGTCCCGTGCATTGCGTCTGCATTCATGTCAATGGACATGCGTGCAAATATACGTGTACATGTGAAATAAATTAACCTTGAATTCATTAATTCACCACCGAAAAAGTATATAAAAGGGAAAACAGTTAGCATGTTGAAATGATCAGTTACGAGGAAACTTTATTTTCGTTGTCGAAGATGTGTTTTGCATTCACGGAATAGAAAAAACATCTATCCAAAGTATTAATTTGCATAATCCTAGAATGATAACAGTAATTCAACTGAAGTTGGTGTATATTTTCTGGTATTCGGTAGAGCAGAATGATGTCATGTTTACCATATTTGCTGTCTTTGGGGCGCCTTCTATAAGACGAGGTGATTCTGTTGAACGTCTGTTGATTTGGTCACAACTGCGCTGACGACTGAATGTTGCATCATGGCTTGTTTCTATTATGTTTAGTTGAAGTGAAGTGGCCACAAGGTAAATGTTTGACTAAATGCTACGAAATGTGGCAAATTGTTTAGACAGATAAAAAGGAATACGGCTAGCTGAGGGAATTGTGAAAGATTGGGAAATGTAAAATACAGAAAATTTTGAAGGAGTTTGTAAAAAGCATAAATCCTGTAGAGCTGTTGCAGTCATGAATTGTCTCTTTAGGAAAAATGTTAGTTCAAATGTTTTGAGGTCATAAATTATAAGCATATTCTAGAGTTGTATTAACAATATGGGAAATTTAATGTTTGGGTTCTTCAATATAAAACAAAAATTGTTGATAAATATATAATTTCGTTCAATTTCCTAAATAATGGCATGAAAACAGTTCTTGATAGATCTTGTTTGTGCAGCAATATAACAGTAAATGCCACCATTCGCGATCTTAAAATGCAACTCAGAAACAGATTTTCATATATGAAATCATGGAAATTTTCAGATAAAAATTTGCCACATCAAGGCAAGGTTTGGAAAAGAATACATTGATAAGTCGATTAAATAATTTATGTAGGAGAAATGTTATGGGAAATTTATATGCATATTTTCGTGTTTTTGTGACAATGGAATGATTTGTGCTGTAAAGAAAAAATGTTAAAACAGATGACCCCGTACGAAAAAAGCTGTATACATATTTTTTCAAAGTATACATTTAGTCAGTCTTATTTTTATTTGTCGAGGCTAGGCCGAGGTAGAAATTAACAGCTTTCAAGATAGGAATCACAACTTGGTGCGTAATTGCTGACAGAATAAAAAATCAGAAGCATATAAAACTACTTGCCTGATTTCGAATTCCATGTGCCTCTATAGTACAATTAGGTTCCATAGTCTACTATTATTTCATTGATCATAATAACAGGCATGGCAAGGCTGAACTAAAATGTCGGAATTCGAAATTAAGTCGCTACTGATCTTTAACTGAAGACGGAAAAAGCTACATATCACAAAAGTGCAAAAAAGTCAAAGTCGATCGGAATCATTATACTTGGCCATAAGAAAGAGAAGCTTCCAATGAGATACTTTATATTATCTCTTTTTACTTTCCAACTTCGCGATGGCTTTATTAACAAACCTATGGAATGAAACCACAATGATTATGAAAACATCGGATCAATTATATAAACCATTTCCTTAATATGACTTGAAGATATTTACAACAGCAACAATCACAATAACAAACATATTTAACCTGCAGGATGAAACCAACAAATCGAACAAACAGCAATTAATTAATTAATATTCACAGGAACATCATAAAGAATAAGCTATTGATTGAAATGGAGATTTAAACAAATCCATAAACATGTTCAGGCCCATGGCCATATAAATGGGAATGCACGATATTGTATATAAGTAGAGAACATAACTGGAGTCTTAAACTTGCACGTAAGAGCGAAAGCACCAAAAACTCTGCCAAATGCCACAAGAAACTAAGAAAATATCTACATAAAGATCACTGCGATTAAGATACAGATAGAGAAAACTGAAGAAGCAACCGTGAAAAGAAAACAAATAAAAGTGCAGGCCAAATCAAATCGAATCATAGAACTGTATAATAGAAGAAATTAATGTGTTACATGATAATCACCCAATAAGACAGTGACTCTGTTATTGATATAAAGGATGATCCGACAGTGGTTGGTTGCATCTGGCCTTAAATCAGAAGCAAAGGGCTTCATTATAACAGTTCAATGTCAGTGCTTACGTACAGCCAATTACTTAACCAACTTACTTTAAAATGCTGCCATCTTTCCAGTAGATTTTAAGGTAAAAGCTTTCAAACATTAACCCCACCTAATCTCTAATTACTCCACGTTATCCTCATATGGCATTACATATTCTGCCTTGTTATCTTGTCTTGCAATGAGATTCACCCGGGAGGGATTAAGCAGGCTCCTATTGAGTTCAACGCTGTGTGATTTCATAGTAGATTCAAGGGATGATCAGAATCAGCGAAAACAGCTCCAGTCTGTATTCATAAGCCATTATACACGACAGGTGGCAAGTCATCCTCGTATTGCACCTTTTCGCCGCAGGATGCCTGCAGACGTAAGCCATCACCAACATGAAGCTGCCCGATTCTGGAACTGACACTGCTTGGAATACACCATTACCTTCCTGTTAGCCGGAGCAGATGAGACCAAATCGACAGATGGGCCAAATCGGCCGATGGGGCCAAATCTCTGAAATAGGGAGGGTGATCTCTGAAATAAGGAGTTCAAATCCAGCAGATAACCGCATCATACTAAATATCATAATGAATCTACGGGGCATTCTTGAACTAGTATAGACCGAATGTACCTTTCTTTGCATCCTTGTGAAATTTGAATGTTTTTCCGGGCACAAATTGTTCCTGTGACAAGCAAGTTGTTTTTATGGCATTTCTTGACATATTGGAATAGGTTTACCGTTAATTTGTTTACTGTATTGCACCCCTGCAACCTCCGATATTCCCACATTCTATTGACATGACGCAGTACTAAAGAAATCTGAAAATTCCCTCACTGTTTCTTCTCGTGGATTTGACATAGCACACGCAGATGAAAATAAATGAGAATGTCAAGAAATGCAACTTAATTAACAATTTCATAATTGAAAAGCAGGGTTTACCTTAATTATTTTTAATGAATTTATTAAAACTTACTTACTCAACATTGTTATGAAACAGAGAATTTGAATAATGTTTCATTTAACAACTTTAAATTTCCTCACACTTTGAAAAGAAAACTAAAAACAGGAGG
This sequence comes from Octopus sinensis, assembly GCF_006345805.1. NCBI lineage: Eukaryota > Metazoa > Mollusca > Cephalopoda > Octopoda > Octopodidae > Octopus > Octopus sinensis. The sequence continues at coordinate 98,198,681 of NC_043004.1, read as the reverse complement.
ATATGCATTTGTATTTTTCTGATTTTAATTGAACGAGTAACGTATATTATGTGAAATGATATGAAATATATTTTGTATCTTAAAATGTTAAATTTCAGAGATATACTGAGCGAAGCAAACATAAACAATAAAAATGAAAATTGCAAATGTTTCGAAATGTGCGACACTATATGACGAAAACTAACAAAAAAAGAAAGAAAATAGTGGTACTTGTGTCCCAAAGGTATAGGAGAGGGATCAGGAGAAGGATAAGAAGATGGGATTGAAGGGAATAAAAACAGAAAGAAAGAAAAGATAGAATGTAAAGTGAAAAGACGAAACAAACCGAGGGTCCGAAGTGAATGCTATATAGGAGTTGAAAAATAACATGTCCTAACTAGAAACTGGTCAAGTAGAAAAAAGATGGGTGATAAAAAATTGAAAGGTCATGTGACACTAAAAAGTGAAAGGAGAAACCAACAGAGAGGAGTAGAGAAGGTCGTGAAAGAGCTGGTAGGAAAAACGAGAGAGTGCGGAGAAAGATGGGAATAAGGATAAAGAGTATGTAAATGACGGAGATGGACAGAGAGAAATGCAAAGAGAGAAAGGCCGCTGATAGATAAAGAGACACAGACAGAAATATGTAGGTAAGATTTTTCAAACTAGAGAAGAGTGAAGACAGGGGAGGAAAAGAATAGCGAAATGGATACAAAACAGAGACAATGTTGACCGGTGTGTGGGAAGCCAGTGTGTGGCATCTACAGGAAAAAAGGTGCTAAATAGCCTGTTATTGAATTCTTTCTTTAGTGTTTTCTCATAGACTTTGCAGGAATCTCCTCATTATTTTTTTCCAAGTTAGTCAAAAATCTTGAACACAGCAGGAGTGGCTGTGTGGTAAGTAGCTTGTTTACCAACCACATGGTTCCGGGTTCAGTCCCACTGCGTGGCATCTTGGGCAAGTGTCTTCTGCTATAGCCTCGGGCCGACCAATGCCTTGTGAGTGGATTTGGTAGACGGAAACTGAAAGAAGCCCGTCGTATATATGTATGTATATATATATATATGCGTGTATATGTTTGTGTGTCTGTGCTTGTCCCCCTAGCATTGCTTGACAACCGATGCTGGTGTGTTTACGTCCCCGTCACTTAGCGGTTCGGCAAAAAGAGACCGATAGAATAAGTACTGGGCTTACAAAGAATAAGTCCCGGGGTCGATTTGTCGGTGCTCCAGCATGGCCGCAGTCAAATGACTGAAACAAGTAAAAGAGTAAAAGAGTAATACTTCAGTCCCGTCATCACACCAACCGTCCTGTTTTATCTAATGACCATGAAGCATAACCAGTTTTAGAGTATGGTCAAGTGAATTTAGAATGGAACATGAAAAATTCAGGACGATAAGCAAATGGATAATTAAATCTCGGTTATTGTTACACGCAGTAATGAGGAGATAATGTGTTGCCTGCCCATTTCATACTAGAATGATAGATACGGAATTTGGGAATATATAAAAAATACCAGGACGTAAAACATAGAGTCCTTGGAATTGCATAAAGTTGGAATTATCCTAACTGAAATAGGAACATTGGAGACAGTGGGCGGAAGAATACATGGTTTTGGATAAGTTGGTGAAATTCGCGAACTTACTGAAATCCTGTTTGCCTTGTGTAGCAAAAATCTTACGAAAGGTACTACATAACTAAAATTGCAAGAAGCCACTTGATACCTAACAATTCAAAAGCGACAAAACTACAACGAAATGCTGAGTCAGAGAATAAAAGTGACAATGATTACAATGATGATGAAAATAATAATGGTAACAGTGATACAGTGGAGATCAAGATGACAAACTTGATAATGATCACAATAACGGCAACGGTAAAGTTCCATTATTGCTAAAACGCATTTAATGGAATGGATGTGTCGAATAAAATTATCTTTAACAGGAATCACGTTGCTAATTCAATCCTTCTCAAAATTTTTCTCCAACCCGAGCCGCTTTTGCTACTTCAGCTAGAAAGAAATCTCTTCAATACAATTTAGATTCATCTTTACAGTTTACATTAATATTATTGCTATTAATATTTGTTTTATTTAATCATTTCTTACATCTTTATTTCAATACTTTCATTTTTATTCTCTAATTTTCACAGATTTTTTTTTGCCTGTTGCTTAAAAAATTTGATAATTTCGTAATATTCATTTCATACATTTTATATTTTTTAAGTTCATAGGCATGTATGTATATATATATATATATATATATATATATATATATATATATATATATATATATATGTATATATATATATATATATATAATATATATATATATTATATATATATATATATATATATATATATTATATATATATATATATATATTATATATATATATATATACATATATATATATATATAATATATATATATATATGTATATATATATATATATAATATATATATATATAAATTTATGTATATATGCATGCATGTATGTATGTGTGTATACATGAATACATACCCCACACATATGATATATATTGATGCGTATAAATATGTCTTTGTGTATGTGGGTTTCAATACAACACCTTCAAATGCACACTCACGTGCAGACACACACACTTAGAGAAAGTCAGAAAGAGATAAGAGGTTTAACAAAGACAGAGGAGTTGAACGTTAGAAAAACTGTTCATATGCATAAATACATAAATGCTTATATATGTATATTTACACGTATGTAATTATCTATATATCTGTACGTCTATCTTTTTATCTATCTATCTGTCTGTCTATCTATCTATCTTTAAATAAATATATATATATATATATATATATATGTATATATGTATATATATATCAACACGCACACACAAACACAGGCACACACACACACCCATACACAAATTATTCATAGATACATGTGTGTGTGTGTGTGTGTGTGTGTGTCTGTGTGTTGCAGCATCTTACACACTTTTTTTTATAAATTCAATTTATAATGATGAGACGCAATAATCTTTGAATACTGAAAATGATGTTCTTTTAAAAGTAAAACACTTCTAAATTCCAATGATATTGGCATTTTTAGACTAAAAATTTAGTAATTGAATTTCCGGAGATGTTAAAAGGTAATAATTCGATAAAATTTGCTAAGTATTAGAAGCTCTGTGGATGAAGTGAATGATTAGTAGACACTCACATGGTAGATGTTACACACATTTATATTTTCTTTACGTGTTAATATTTTTATTTATTTTTTTTTTTTTTGTCTGCATATGACTGTATTTTTTGCTTCAATCTTTATATTTTTGCAATTTCTATATTTTAATGCTTCAAAAAGTATTTTACATTTTTCAAAATTTTCTTTACGATAAAGTAAGTAAGAAGTGAACGGAAATTAATTTGTTTAGATGCTGAAACTGATTAGAACACAGTTTCAATGAGTATTACCTCCACCACCACTCACACACTCATCACTCACTCATTCAGGCACACATACACTCAAAAGCTATATATATATATATATATATATATATATATATATATATATTTATATATATACATACCTACACACACACTCAGATTCATTTAAGTATATATATATATACATATTCATGTATATATATATGTGTGTGTGTATGTGTGAATACATTTCTTCATAGGTATATGTACACTTATATACAAATGTTATTTGTACACGCAAACATGTATTTATGCCTAAATAGATTTATCGATATATATTTATATATATAGATTCGCAAATGTATACACATAAACACATATGCACAAATGTCTTTCCACGTGTGTGTGTGTGCGTGCGCATGTTTGAAAATTTAGTGAATTCGAATGGGTTAGTTGTCGTTATTTTGGGGTCACGATCATAAAATCAAACTTTAGACTCACAGACTGGACCGCATATTGTATCCTTGAGGGGCATTTTTCGTTTTACGTTACTCCAAAGTAATTGAGAACAAGCCTATAGGTGCTGCAGCTCTGTAACTTTCCAGCTGGTATAATTATACTGCCTAAACTATGGTTTCGCAGCTATATACACATTTCAAAGCGAAATCATGGTGTAAGCTCCAAGACCACACACGCTTGCGAGTGACGGCTAAGGTACCCATAAGTCCTGTGTGTACATGTATATAAGTATAATGTATTTACATGCGAGCGTATATTTCTACGTATGGATATATATATATATATATGTATGTATATGTGTGTGTGTTTGTGTGTGTCTATTTATGTGTGTACGAGGTGGTATCAAAAGTTTCTCGGACTAGTTATGTTTAATAAAAAATGAAAATTATTACCTAAGTTTTAACATTATCTCTTTCAAAATAGTCACCTTGCGCAGTAATACACCTGTCACACCATTTCTGCCACTTTTGAAATCCCGCCTGGAAACCGGCTTGTAATCCGTAAGCGAGTCGAAGACCTGCGATTCGCCCTCCGTCTCGACAACGGTGTTAAAACAACTATCTCTGAGCTGCATTTTCTTCTCGGGGAATCGTCGGAAATCCGCAGGTGCCAAATCTAGCGAATAGAGCGATGGCATTTTGTTTTTGGCGTGACACTCACGAATGAGAGAGCTCGGTGACAGAGTTCGTTGTCGTCGGGAAGAAGCCAATCTTGGGGGCTCCACAGATCTGGTCGTTTTCGCTTAATGTCCTCCCTCAAACGCTTCAGAACGTCGAAGTAGTTGAAATTTACAGAAAAACAAAAGAAAAACACAAGTGTATGAACAATAAGCAGGTGTATTAGTTTGACACTCAAGAAAGTGATATGTATGTATATATATATATATATATATATATATATATATATATATATATATATATATATAATAGCACAGATGAGTTGAGCTTCACTACAGCTGTTTCAGACGTGATATTTATTGGTGGACAAATTGATTACACTATGTAAAAATATCGGCTTCTTCGCCTGTATGAAATGGTTGTTTTATATGATGCAATCGATTTGTGCCACATAAAAACCCTGTGTGAAACTGCTGTAGTGAACTTCAGCCCATCTGTGTTACTGTTTATAGTAAATCATACATGGAACCGTCCCTGCATTGGATCCCGAGTCTAAAGTGGACCCTGAATTGCACGCCGGAATATACTCCTGTCTGACTTCACGTATACGTTGTGTATTTGGTCTATACTTGTGAATGTATACCGAACTGGAAGGACACATCTGTATTTGTTTTAGTAAGTGCGAGAGTATCCGTACACACTGTTAGTGCACAGGTTTGGTATTCCCACTGTGCCTAGGAGCAGGAATCGCTGTTTGACTCAGAATATCTCATCGCATCTACATCGTTCGGCGCTCTATACAACTGTGTGCTATCTTCGGTAAGATTAGTAGAGAGAAATTGTGTGAAAGCCCAATGTATATATGTATATATGCGTGGCCACACGTTTTTTAGTTCGAATTTATGGCCCCACCACTACCCAAAATGTTGTAAGTTCCACTAACTAACAGTCTCATAAAATTTGACTGATTAATACTTTCAAAGAAGTTCCTCAAAATGACTGCAGTCTAGGGCCCAGAAGAAGTACTAAAAGAATCAACGATGGTATGTGTGCGTGCGCGTGTTTGCGTGTGTGTATGTGTGTATGTGCACGCGCGCATGCGTGTGTGTGTCTGCATATTTAAGTATATATATGCACTCACGAACATATATCTAGTGAGAGAGAGATAGAGAAGGAAAGAAACAAAGTGAGAAAGAGTCATACTCAACAACAATAATAAGATGTATCTATGCGTGCAAAGCAATAAGCAAAGTGCTTGATAATAGGGAACATGAGCAGGCGTATTGGAACAGAACTGCAAAAGAAAATGACGTTTGAATATAACATCAAAGTACATTCAGAAGTAAATAGATGTTATATTGCAAATGTGTTATCCGGAGAACAATTTCTCTGTATATTAGAATTCGTAAAATTATACTCCCAAGGGCTGATTTTATCAACAGAACTGAAGTGAGTATCGTGTAAAGATTTTAATTTTTATATAATGAGTGACGTAGAAACCATGATTGTGGAAACCATCGAAACTCCAAGAATAATAATTTGTTCATTTTTGCTGTGTAAAGTAGTTTAAAAGGCCTAAAACTCTCGAATTTAACATGAAAAGTAAAATTTTAAACCAAGTTACAAAAATGTGTTAATATACTAATTACAAATATACAATGTTCTCTTTAGTTACAAGCATATTTTTGTAAAGCATGCAAGCGATTTCGAAATCAATCTAAAATCTGTTAGTTGCCGAGCAATACTATAATAATGATTACTACATTTAAAGTGAAAACCGGTATATATATATACATATATGTATTATTTTTTAGGGAATAAAAATTCCGGCATAACAGAGGTTCAAATTATTCTCAATGAAGAAATATATTTTAATTTAGAGATAGTAGACCCCTACATCTCACAAATAAAAAGAATTTTTATTTTTATTTTAAATATCTGCTGTATTATCAATTGGCAACATATGTTTCTTGAGGTACATCCTCGGGTTTCTAAACCACTCCGTGTTTCCCTGGAAGCCCTCTCAAGATGCCACCCCAATCATCAGGCCCTTATCTAACTTTATCAATGTTCAGTACAATTAACTATATTTTAATTTTTAAAACCCTTAAGCATGTTTAAAATAGGTATGTTATATATATATATATATATATATATATATATATAATATATACATATATATATATATACATATAGCTATTTATATACATACACACATACATACAGGTTGCGATAGATAAATTGACACCATTTTATAGTTTTAATTTCATGCATGCGCATTGATTGTTTTTTATTTTTCGACTACACAGTATAGCACTGTCAATTGGGCACCGTCTGTGAGAAAAACGACACCATGACGCAATTCAGGCTGCCAGAAAATTGGAAACAACATGCTGTACTCTTTTGCATTCGCGCCAGAAGCCTCAAAACGGACATTCCAGAGTGTCTCGTTGTCAGTCTGCGGACACTGCGATCTGAGGACATGAACGGAGAGTGATAAAAATCGAACATCCAGTCAATATCGTGGTGTTTGGAGTGATCAATCATGATAGCGACGTTATGCCTCCATTAATCTTCTCACAAGGCTTCAGACTCAACACGGTAGCCTACATCAAGTGCCTGGAGTAGGTAGTACTGCCCTGGCTCAAGAGGGTGACATTGTATCATGCCACATAAACAGGAGAACCTAGTCATGGCTGTCAGACAATTTCTGCAACCAAATCACCCCTAATATCTGACCACCTAATTTCCCAGAATGCAACCCCCTTGATTATCATGTATGGGGCGCACTTGCGCGAAAGATCAACAAAACTAGTTGAAACCCCAAAGATGAACTGTAGGCAAGGATTATGGCAGCATTGACCAACTTCAACAAGGTGATCGTCCAGAAGAGTTGCAGGAGATTCACAAGTCGTGTGGAGACCGTGCTTGAAGCCAATTGCAATTCTATTGAATAAGTTTACTCAAGATATTTCAAGATATTTTTATGTAATTTTGGTAAAAATATCTGTTAAAATGAGATGTTAATTTTTGCTTAATTTAGATGACAGTTTATGCACCGTACCCTATATACACACACACACACACACACACACACACACACACACACACATACACACACACACATATATATATATATATGCAGAGAGAGAGCGCGAGAGTGAGAGAGAGAGAGAGAGAGAGAGAGAGAGATGGTGTATAGAAATAATAGTAGTAATCATAAAACATGTAGGGTATTCATTACGAATATATTGCGGGATACTGATGAGGTGAAGGCATAATGTTTCTGCAACTGTTATGTAATCATTTCGAAATTTTGTGGAAAAATGTGTATGTTCTATAAAGCATTGATTAGATATCACACCTGTTTGTGTGGTTTTTCTCTGTTCGTTATTATTTCTACTATAGAAAGCTGCGATGTCACAGAACGATTAGCATACTGGTCGAAATGCTTAGCGGTATTTAATCCTTATTTACTTTTAGATTTCATATTCCACCAGGATCCACTTTGCATTTCATCCTCACGGCGTTGATACAATAAGTGCCTGTCAAGTACTGGATTCAATGTAATCGACTTCACATTCCCCTCAAAAGATGCTGGTCCTGTGCCACCTTTTCAGACAATTGGTATTTCTACTATTTGACTCGCATTATGCGCACTATACTATCGCGAGGTTGATGCCCCGCGTTGTACTACACTAGGTACTGGAGAGGAATGTGTTATCCTCTACTGACACTGATTTTTTACTTTACTCTGCCCTAAATTAAAAATGAGTCAATAGAAATGAATTAGCTTGTTTGTGGTCTGTTTTTCCGAGCATGTATTTAAAGCATAACTGACTTGTTATTTTATTATACCATCTGTATTATTTTGGTTCTTTTTTCTATGTTGCGAATTGCTTATGATGTTTTGGTCATGTGTTTAGTCAAGGAACCTCAAATAGACGAATTATGGAATGGTTTACAAATTTTCATTGTAAATCCAGTGAAATATATTTGGAAAATGGAAGACATATTGTTCTATAGCTCAGAGAGAACACCAGTATTTCTACATTTTTATGCAGATCTCTTGTTGCCCAGTCAAAAATACATCTATGATAACCTGTACAAACGGAAACCTTTAATCTGGATATAAGAGATGGAGATTCCTCGTTCATTCCCCATAGACGTTCCCTTTCTTTCTATGTTCTGACGAAGCATTTACATTCACACAAGCAACAGATCACGAGAGCAGTTATGATTTTATTTTCTCTACCATACAAAAATTAATAGCTTGTCATATTGAAAATTGTCTGCTGATTCAATTGGAATACCCCACGATTCTTTATTTATCTTTTAACGCTGAGAGGATGAAATTCAAAAATAATATTTTTCAAGATGTGGATATTTTTGGTTCTAGTGTACTTTCGATATCACCATCAGGCCAATCTCATTGCTTTAGACATCAAATTGGTCGACAGGAAGAAATTGGAAGCTCATCAAACTGAATATAAATGTAATTCAATGAAGCTACCTTTTCGCACAGTATTACACTGATACCACTTGTGAATTACGTTAATTGTAAAGCACTCAGACAAATGCTTATTTAATTAGTATATATTCCTATTAAATGAACTAGGAATGCTCGTGATCGAAACCGAAGGAGTTCAATTAACATTTCTCTGTATAGGGATATATGTATAATTTTTTCTACTGATGGGTATGTATGTAAGCATATAAGTGTATGTCAGTGTTAGCGTGTATATGTGTGTATGTGTTTGAGAGTGTGTGTGAGTGTGTGTGTGGTGTGTGTGTGTGTGTGTGTGTGTGTGTGTGTATGTGTGTGTGGAGAAACGGTCATGGTAAAGTAAAATTCGGGGTCAGCAGTAGGTTCCACTTACCACTCTAGTATTCACCCTAGTATTCTAATATTCCACTCAAGAAAGGTGCGGAACATCAACCCCGTGATAGGCTAATGCGAGCCAAATAATAGAAATTATAAGGGTTTCAAATAGTGGCACAAACTATTTCTGCTCATCAGATGGTTTTAGGTAAAAAGAAACAAAATAATTCAAATGATCCTAATAAAATAAAGACATGTTTATTATTAAAATACATGCTACAAAAAAACAAACTACAAATTTATTTCTATTGACTCATTTTCAATTTACAGGATGCTACTGCAATTAATTAAACGTTATTCAAAATCTTATATGACATACGGTACACTCCCAATTCTATTTTCAATAAGAAGTTTCCTATGTTATTATCTAAAATTCCTTTTTGCTTATGAAAAGCCTAAAAGCAATATTCTTTGTCCAAACGTTAGTCTGCTTCAGCAGATAGGAAGATTTCTCTTTCAAAATGAGTCGAAATTCGGTAACGACCCCTCTTTTTAGATTAGTCAATTATTTGAATAATTTAGTACGCTTAGTATAGGAAGAACCACCGAGAAATTTTAACTTGATCTTGAACCAACGATATTGTTAATAAGTGCGTAAGTTTACCTTCAATCCAGAGACATATCTATCGAAATTTTTTCGAATATTTCCTGTTCGAACATTCATTACTCCTGTGTAATAAACTGAAATATTTACGTAAATTGTCATCTGGCAAGATTCTGAAATTTTCTGTTCTTACATTTAAAAATAAATGTTGAAGCTCTTACAAAAATATTTTAAACATCTTGTGCTAGAAATATATTTACTACAGCGGTAAAATATTTGTTATTTCTGTTTAGACGTAATGAAGCAAAATAGAAACATTTTATTGAATTTGATTTCATAATGTATTTATTTCTTTTTCAAAATTTAACTCATTACAAAATGAAAAAAGGAAATCATGATTAAAAAAAAAACTAATGCGCCAGATCAGAGTGACATAGAAAAGGCACTGAATCAGAAACTAATGTGATTGCAGAGACTAATACTCACTAACGTCAGGAAAGTGATTTTCTTCTGTCAGAGCCTCAACAGAAAAAGAATAAATACGGACTTTACCTCATGATAAACAACCTCATTTGGCAGTTAAATCTAACTGCGATAAAGAGCTTATAATGAGAAAATTATGCAAACGTAGTAAGTGGAACGATAGCTACGTATTTTCTCTTGTATATCAAAGGAATGAAACCTAACGTACATCCGCAAAGGAATGAGAATGTCTTGTGGTTAGTCAACGTTTACGAAAACCAAATTTAACACCTGCCAAGAACAATACCTATTTACAAAAACATACTCAGATTTTCGAACAGATATATATTATATATATATATATATATATATATATATATATATATATATAATATATATATACATAGAGAGAGAGAGAGAGAGAGAGAGAGAGAGAGAGAGTTTGAAGTGATGTACAGATATTGTATATATATATATATAACTTAGAAAAGGATGCGTGGCGTTCGATCACATAATAATATAAATATAAGCACATATACATACAAATATGCACATACCTACATATATATGTATATACACATGTATACACGGGTACAGGACATCAAAAATACGTTGGACACAATGAGAAACGAAAACATAAAAACAAAAACATAGATAGATTGTACTTTAATGAAATGAGCTATGGGGCTAATAAAGAAACGACTATTCGCATAGTAATAATTATTATAAACGGTCATGTATTTGTAATGCAAGATTCCTGATGTGAAGTCGTATGTTGAGACAAATATTGTTATATTTCAGGAGGGGTTTTTTTTGACAAATAAACACACGCAGTATATCCGCATGCTTCACTTCAGATTTATTATTGTTTTATTTATTGTAATATGAGCAACAGGAATCCTAAGTACCTAGGGTTACAAAAAAGCGTGCAGTGAACTTAAAACACTACATCACGGAGCACAGAGTCGATCATAAGTCACGGCAGTTTCACATCATCGTTTGTAAATGTGAAGGCTAAATTTTGAGAAAAATGGGAAATGTCGAAAAATAAAAAAAAATTAAAACGGGGATATAAGGAGATGGAATAGACACGGTAAGGCAGCAAACAACAGACTGGATGGTGCGTATAAGGACCTGGCAGCCACGATAGGGCGCCGGAAATTTACAATAATTTGCAAGAGCAACTCTTTTCTTCTTACCTAAATCCGACAGAAAAGCGAGCAAGCCAAGAATAAGGAATGGGCAAAGCATATCACAAATACCAGTTCTTTGTTTTCCGATAAATCTTTCACTGATATAGAGAAAAGAAAGGTAACATGTGGTTTTCAAAAATTGGAAGAGGTTTCATGCTTTCTTGAAGAAGAATGTGGAAGCAAATATTTCTGATGTGACAGGATGTGGGCTCTATTGGTCGAAGCCCGGTATTTGGAAACGTGCGTCTAATTGTTACGTTGATTTATCAAACTATTGCATTTACCAAGAAGATCAGATTGTTAGAGCAGGTCTACCATGGTTGATGAGACTAAGAAACATTAGCTTTACCAGCGATAATGATTTATCATCAGATTTGCGCAAAAACCCACATGTGGTAAATGTATAAGTCAATATGAGGTCGGTTGGTTTCTATGAATAACTCACAAATATTTCCATGATAGCCTAGTGCTATACCCAGCTGGGATACCGAAAGAAGGCGCGCGTGTGGTAATAAGAGTTCATAGAAATGACCTATACAAAAAACCAAAAACAAAAGAAGCATTGAATGCTGTTTGGGAATGATAGTAAGAACAGAGTCAACAATATCTATCTATCAGCTCAGTCGAAGTTGACTCTCGGTTGCTCGAAGGATCAGTGTTCTCCAGCTAGTTCTATCCTGAGTCGCTTATTTCAGATTGGCTATGGCCATTCCCTGTCACTATTGATGGCGTCAAGCCTCTTCCTCTCTTGCCACTGACCATTCCGAGCATGATGTCCTTCTCCAGGGATTTTCTCCGCATAATATGACCAAAATATTCCAATCTATGCTTGGTGATGCTAGCTTCTAGCGACAGTTTCGGCTTGATCCGGTTAAGAAGTTCTCCATTGGTGAGCGTCGCTATCCATGGAATCCGTAAAAGTCTTCTCCAACACCAAAGCTCGAATGCATTTATTCTCTTCTGGTCAGCTTTCTTTAGTGTCTCGCATCCATATGTTGCTATTGCATTCACCAACAATATCAGATGTGAATCCTGTGGCTGCTGCTACAGTAATTCCAGAATCACCATTGGTAGCAGCGTCTAGATTCGCCAATGTGGAAGCCTGAAGCATGCGAATTTATGTAGTATTCATTGTCACCGGCATTTGAGGCTAGGCTAAAAGCAACTGTGCTATCCCTTGGCGATTAGGTCTAGCGGATGCAGAATAAGAATCGCAGGGGATTATAAGCAAATGAAAAATGGATGTAATAGCGAACTTAAGTAAGAGGCATGAAGGCACTGTAATTCCATTGCATATGAACCGTTTGTAATTTAGGTTGATGTAAAAGGAGACACCTGCACTTCTCTACTCCAATGCCGAATCAAGAAGACGTATCGAATAATTTCCTGATTCAATGAAGAATGAGTCGCACGAGAATCTAAATTATACACGTTTGATAAAACTACCTTAAATTCCTACTGACAGCTGAGGGATCACATCACAGAGAATGTCGTAAAAGTATTGCTTAATTCAGGACAAATTTCTACAGTATCTCTTTTGGAGGCATAGTTGCAAGCTGGTGGTCTGAGAGTTGAGGGCGCTCTAGGTAGTCAGTGCTCTCATACTACTAAAGTGGTAGTTACTCAACTCTGTGTAGGTAGGTTGTTTTACTTGCACATATGTGTGTGCATATATATATATATATATAACATGTGACAATTATTCGGTAGCCATGATAAAATTTCCGAGTTTCGAATGTCGGGGCGGAAACTCACGCCGCCATCTCTTGACCATCGAAAAATTGCTATGAAAACACACGTGGTAAATGTTCATTTTCATAGCATTTTTTCGATGGCCGGATAACTGAAGAGATGTCGGCGTTGGTTTCCGCCTTGACATCCGAAACTCAGAGTTTCATCATGGCTACCGAATAATTGTCAAATATTATATTTACAGATAAATTCCTCTATTTACATAATACCGAGGTATCTTTCATTCTTTTGTTGTCTTACCATTTCTATCAATATATATATATATATATATATATATATATATTGACTTGCTCGCCTAGCCAACGGGGTAGCGTCATTTGATGGCTAGAACGATACAAAAAGCGCATTGTGACCAGTGATGTATAATAACACCTGATTGTCTGGTCAGAAACGTGATCACATGGTATGTGTGTGTATATAGAGAGATAGATATATAGATATATTGTGAGTGTGTGTGTGTTATGTGTAAAAATGTTAAACCTGAATATATATCGCATTTGATCCATCTCTATTTCTTCTTTATCTCTCCATCTCTCCATGTATTCTTCATCTCGTTCGTTCTCTTTATACATTTACTACATATGTTGCATATACTATATCATTCCTTGATACTGCCACGACATTGATATGACAATGTGTTAAACAATTTTGGTATGTAAATTAGTAACTCTTGTTTTCTGTAGCAACTGGGATTATTGAGTACATAAACAGATTGGCCGTTTGTTTCTCTGAATTTGGTCAAATTGATGTAGACAAACTTGATGACAACCCATTAAGTTTCGAAAACCGATGAAGACTGTTTTCATTTTTGCAATCTCCGGAGAAATAGCTAAACTAGACATACTACATAAGTTATATATATATATATATATATATATATATATATATAGATATAGATATAGATATAGATATAGTTAATCCAAACATGAAAACACAAAGAGAAAACACAACAATGCGAGGACGTGGAACAAAAATATAGTATTATTGGACGCTCAGGAAGGAAGGGAAGAAGGAGGGTTTAACGTTTTGAGCGAAGCTCTTCGTCGGAAACATAGGAGAAGGAAAGATCCAGAGAAGGGAAGACAGAGGGAAAAAATCGCCAACGGTACACACGCGGTCACACACACATATATATATATGTGTGTACATAGATAAACAAATAGATTGATAGATAAACAAACACATATATTTAGATATACACACATATATATGATATATATGTATGTATGTATGTATGTATGTAAGTATGTATTTATGCATGTTTGTATAACTTCTCTCGTAGTTTCATTACAACTTTTGTACAACACGATGTATATTGTGTATATATATATAAGCGCTTGTGACCAATAAAAAAATTATTATTATTATTGTTATTATTATTATTGTTGTTGTTGTTATTGTTGTTGCTGCTGTTATTTCATTTTACCTTTCAGGCAACTACTGCAAGCGCAGTAGTTTGGCACCGGTGATGGGGAAGGAGAACAAAAGCAATAAAGAAAAAAATGAGAAGCAAACCCACCAATTCCACCATGGCACATCATAAAAATACAATATCAAAAACAATAAAAAAAAAATTATAATAGCAGCTGCCATAAATGGAAAGTCAGTCATCTCTATAGAGATGGAAGAATGTGTGATAAAGGGAAAAGATTCTTAAATTATCGGTTGACTTACATCAAGATGGCTAGAAGAAATATAAAGCTGCGAGCTTATTCTCACCTTAATTGATATTATAATGCATTAATAATTCATACCAACGTTTCTCCACTCGGTTCATGACCATCAAGATGAACGCAATCTCTATCAACAGCTGGAGAATATGCGGTCTTTTTCTCTCTTTTCTCTCTCTCTCTCTCTCCTCTCTCTCTCTCTCTCCCTCTTCGAATATATATATATATACATATAATGATATCAATATCTATCTATCCATATAGAAAATATATATATATATATAATATATACATATATATATATACACACACACATATGCAGATAAATATTTATATACATATATATTTATATAAATACACACACACACACATAAACCACACGCGGACACACACAAACACACACACATATATGTACACGCAGGCATATATAACTTTGTCCGTAAGATTTTGTAAATAGGTGTGTGTGTGTGGATGTGCAGATACACACACATATATGAGTCTGAGTATATTCTTTTACTTGTTTCAGTCATTTGACTGTACCCATGCTGGAGCACCACCTTTAGTCAAGTAAATCCACGAGTTATTCTTTGTAAGCCTAGTAATTATTCTATCGATCTCTTTTGCCGAACCGCTAAGTTACAGGGACATAAACACACCACCATCGGTTGTCAAGCGATGTTGGGGAGGGAGAAACCCAATAATGCAAACACACACACACACACATATATATATAGACACTTACATACATATATACGACGGGCTTCTTTCAGTTTCCGTTTACCAAATCTACTCACAAGGCTTTGGTCAGCCCGACGCTATAGTTGAAGACACTTGCCCAATCTGCCACGCAGTGGGACTGAACCCGGAACCATGTGGTTCGTAAGCAAGCTATTTAACACGCAGCCACTCCTACGCCTAGTACGTATAAATAGATTTCTATATAAACATTATTTTATGTATATGAATCTGTCTACATATATACATATACGCACACTTTCACCTACACCTCTCGTTGAATGTGTATATATATATATATTATATATATATATATATATTGGCCTGCTCGCTTAGCCAGCGGGGTGGCGTCATTCGAAGGCTAAAACAATGCGAACGCATTGTGACCAGCGATGTGTAGCAACATCTGATGGTCTGGTCGGTCACGTGATCACGTGATATATATATATATATATATATATATATATATAATATATATATATATATATATCTTTTGCATCACTTCTTGATATAGAATGCATAATTGAGGCACTTTGTTTGTTACATGAACACCTATTATTAGGATTTTCTTTGGCACTTGCCTGTACATGTTTATGTGCATATTATATGTATATATGCAAACACATATACAATAAACGTGCAATATATACTTACCCTCGCAGCCACACACATACACACACACAGATGTGTATATATAATATAATATATCAAATATATGTGACCTCGTGAAAACTACCTGCAATTTTTTTTTCCTCTGTCCTCCCGTCTCGGGATCTTTCTTTCTATTATGTTTCCGACGAAGAGCTCCGCTCGAAACGTCATACCCTCCTTCTTCCATTTTCCTGAGCGCCTAATAATAATAATACTGTAATTGTTCCACGTGTTGTTGTTTTTTCTGTTTTCCCGTTTGGATTAACCTTATATATATATATATATATATATATATATATATATAGATAGATAGATAGATAGATAGATAGATAGATAGATAGATAGATAGATAGATAGATAGATACAGGAAATTATATAACCACGCACACCAGTATGCAATTTCATGATCCATTGTAAATTCCAAATGGAATACAGAGAAGATTGTTTCAAGTATTGTGTTTATATAAAATAAGAACACAAATAGGTTATAGGTTCACTACAGCCGTTTCAGACACATTTTCAAGGCTGAATTATTCGATTAGGTCATGAAAAATAAAACCGTTTCCTTCAGGTGTGTTAGAAGTTTAAACTTTGGTTCGCAGAAAAAATAACAAGGTACGAAATGTGGAGTGACCCTATCATTTTGGCATCACTTCTTTGATATAGAATGCATAATTTGAGGCACTTTGTTTGTTATACGAACACCTATTATTAGGATTTTCTTTGGCACTTGCCTGTACATGTTTATGTGTATATTATATGTATATATGCAAACACATATACAATAAACGTGCAATATATACTTACCCTCGCAGCCACACACATACACACACACAGATGTGTATATATATCAAATCCACCCAAAGCTTTAGACGCCCCGTGGCTATAGTAGAAAACATTTGCTCAAGGTGCCACGCAGCGAGACTGAACCGATGGCCATGTGGACAGGAAGGAAATTTCTTATCACACATCCACACATGCGCCTATAGATTCACAAACACACATACAAACACGTACGCACTCGTACACACGTACATACACATACACAAGTACACAGAGAGAGAGGGAGAGAGAGAGAGAAAGAAAGATGCAGAGAGGGAGAGTTAGATTAATAGTTAGACAGACAGACATATAAATAGACAGACAGATAGAGAGATTGATAGATAGATAGATAGATAGATAGATAGATAGATAGATAGATAGATAGACAGATAGAGAGATTGATAGTTAGATAGATAGATAGATAGATAGATAGACAGACAGACAGACAGACAGACAGATAGATAGATAGATAGATAGATAGATAGATAGATAGATAGATAGATAGATAGATAGATAGATAGATAGATAGATAGATAGATAGATAAATTGATAGATATTCGCAAACACGTTTACTTACCTTTACCCGTCTATCGTATATTTATTTATTATGTATATACACATGGCAGTGTTTATGACCTACAGAACGATACCAATGCAGCAATTATGGTGATCTCCGTAGAAATATCGCTCTTCCTGCCACTCGTTTGTCAACTCTTCCCATCTACCAACACCATTTCCATTCACTCGTTTCCTGCAATCGCTTTGATGAAAGAACGAAAGAAATGAATTGCAGCGTTTCACCATCTTAATCATAGCCCCTCCCCCCTCCCCCCCCCCAACAGCTCCAAACTACACAACCATACAGATTGTCAGATAGAGACAAACACATTCTCTTAATGCACACCTGAATGCTCTCCCCTTTCCTACACGGGCACCACCACAGTCACCACCGCTTAGCCAAAACTTAATAGTGGCCAGCTTAGTTCATATGGCTGGTTTATCGTTTGGTTACTTTCTTCAGGTCAATTTTAAGTGTCTTGAATAAATTGGTGGCGAGATTAGAGCAATAGAGGATATTATTATAATTTAATGTTCGGTTTACCGTATTGCGGCATTTCTGCTCAACAGATTTATAGGCTGGTTTGAGGGCGGAAACGGGGCAGGATTAGGTGTGCAGGTGGGGTGGCAGGGATATGGTGTGATCTCATTCGTGGGTCTCGTTATTTCTTCTCCTTTTATTGTTTTTATCTTCATCAAACAGTCATCTCCTATCTCTCTACCGGTTTCTCTCCTTCTCTCCTGCACATATATATTTCTTTTGACACTCTATACACCAATACGCATACACATACAAACTCACGCAAAAAGATATAGGTATCACACACATGCGTATGTATGTATATATGCGTAGATGCATATGCATACATATATATATATATATATATATATATATATATATATATATATATATATATATATATATATATATATATATATATACGCATGCATATGTGTGCGTACATACGTGCATGTATAGACTCATACACTTATAAACCAACTAAAATAACGTACATACGTACACCGAGACACAAGCACGCGCATGCATACAAACAAAAGAATCAATTATTCATTGTCTCTTCGTGTGAGTGTGTGTGTTTGCATGTGAGTGTCTGTGTGTGCATGTATATTGATATGCATGCAATTTCACACACACACACACACACATAAAAGGAAAAATTCATTAAATACTAAAAAAACGTACGCGTGGGACAGACAAAGTCCGATATGTTTAAATGTCGAAATGTTGTCCCTTCGACACATACGACACATATATGCACACATGCACATATGTATATATGCATCTACATAACTACATATTTAAAAATGTATATAAGTATATATGATGTCTAAGCGCTGGCATGGACATGTGATAAGAAGCTTGCTTCTCAGCTACAAAGCTCCAGCTTCTATTTACGGCGTTGCACCTTGAGTTAGCGTCTTTCACTGTAGCCATTAGACGACCAAAGCCTTGTGTCTGAACTTACAGGACAAAGAAATGAAAGAAGCTTGTAGTATAGCAGCGTGCGTGCGTGCGCGTGTTTGTGTATCATTGTTTTTTACTCCCTTACTGTCTGAGAATCGATGCTGGTCTTTTATGTTCCCCTAGTTACTCCGTTCGGCAAGAAACGCGACGAATACAATGAGTTAGGCTTTAAAAATGTAGTTAGTGCTTGGGTCGAGTTCTTCGACTAAACCCTCCTAGGTGAATGCTCTAGCAAAGCCGCAATTCCAAGACTAAGACAAGTAAAGCATAAATGATGGATTTATGTATGCATGCGGCCATATGTGCATGTATGCATGCATTGATGTATGTATGTATGTATGTATGTATGTATGTATGCTTGCGTGTATGGATATATGGATGTATGTATGTGGTTTTACTAAATTACTTATGTAAATTGGTGTTTGCTTTAGGCGCTATAGTTTGTTGAATATGTCAAGAAACCTGTATTCTTTGACCCTGGCCAAAGCAGTAATTGTTGGTAATATATTCAGAAATGTAAACCACATCTCCCAGGGATTTTTACATTTCAATTATTATCATCACCATTATCATCTCCTTTATTACTGTAGTCGTCGTTGTCGTTGTTATAGTTGTTGTTGTTGTTAGTGGTGATGGTGGTGGTGGAGGCAGGGGTAGTTGTGGTAAGAGAACTTTAAACCCCAAAATAAGTTTATTTTTACTGACATTTCTCTTGAGTTAGCTAGTATTTCCCTGTTATCATCATCATAAGCACCTCTAGTATTGTTCTTATCGATAGTGGAAGTGGTCGTAGTGGTAGAAATAGAAGCTCTAAGAATTACTATTATTGCTTATTTAGCGTGGGTTGCAATTTATTAAATAAAGTTCTTTGTGATTTTTCTCTCAATTTCACTTGGGCTGTATTGGTTGTAGAATGGACATATAAATATTTTCCGACCACATGTTGCTAGATGATTACTCAAAAAATATCTGGCGGACATCTGGATCTCTAATTTGCTGTCGGTGCACACGTAAACGTTCTGATAGAGCATTTCCAGTTTGCCCTATATATAGTTCTTCACAATTAAGGCATTTGAGGCAGTATATTAAATTTCTGCTTTTGCGGTTCATATTTGCTGTGATGAATATTTTTCCGGTTTTTGTGTTCATATACCTATACCACAAACGAGGACAACCGAAAGAAGAGGAAAACAGGAAGAAGTCATAATATTTATAGTGACACACAACCCATGTCACCAGAATATCCACAACATTGCCAAAGCAGTCCTACCAATCATTGCTTAAACTAATGAATTAATAGATATAATTACAGATCGTGTTATGATTCTTAGTAAAATACAGCCTATAAACTTGAAAATAAATATTAACAAACGCAGAGTTTGGCCTTAGGTCATGATGATGATAGCAGGGAAATACTAGTTAAGTTAAAATAATCTTATCTTAAAGTTCTATTACCACAGCTACTTCTACTACCACCACCACCACCACCACCATCGCCACCATCACCACCACCACCACCAATAACAACAACAGCAGCAGCAACAATGATAACAATAATAAAGGAGATGATAATGGTGGTGATAATAATTGAAATGTAAAAATCCCTGGGAAATGTTGTTTACAACATTTCTATATATATTGCCAACAATTACTGCTTTGGCCAGAGTCGAAATACAGGTTTCTTGACATGTTCAGCAAACCATGACACCCACACCAATCAACTAAAGTAATCTAGTAAAGTCACACACTGATTGGTTAGAATAAAGTTTCCAAAAAGTAACTTTCTAAAGCCTATACAAATGTATTTAAGGCACACAGTTTAGCCATCTCACTACACTTGAAAACTGTTAAACATAACTGTCACCACTACTACGTGAACCTGAAGATTGCATGGTTTAATGCATGAAAGTACTAGATCAATCAGAATGGACGTTTAATATTCTATCATTTCATTATATTATATTATCTTATATTATATTACTTTAAGATTGTACATAAAACGTGAAAAGCAGACGAAGTTGGAATTTCTTTGAGTAATATATTCTTCTATACACAATCATACACACCTGTGAGTATATGTTCAAATATGAATGAGAAGCATCCTGAAAGATATAAACCATATTGAACACGCATACAGAAGGTATGTGTTTTATCAATTCGTGGGCAGGTTGTGATTTGTTGGTGTATGTGTGTTCGACAAGGTTTATATCCCATAGGCTGCTTTTCATTTATATTTGAAAATTTTCCGTGGTATAAAACTTTACAACATACTAGCAGATGTGCCTTATACAATTTTACAATTTTGCATACAGCCATAGAAGGCGGTTCAGCTGGTCTTTGGTCTCGTTTCGAGTACGCGGTAGTAAAAAGTCACAAAGATGACACATTTATGTCTATAGCTCATGTAACAGGTCCTTGTGTGAGTTTTCATGCTTCTGTATGACTTTGAGGTAAATATATTCTCTTAAGTCTACAAACCACAGCCTGCCCACGAACTGGCAAAACATACCTTGTGAATGTGTGTTTGATATTGTGTGTATATATATAGTTAATCCAAACAAGAAAACACAAAAAAACAAAAAATAAAACAACAACGCGAGGACGTGGAACAATTAAAGTATTATTGGACGCTCAGGAAAGAAGGGAAGAAGGAGGGTTTAACGTTTCGAGCTGAGCTCTTCGTCGGAAACATAGGAGATTCGTGTATTTGTGGGTATATGTATATGTTTATACTTTAATGAACATACATATATATTTATAAGGTCAATTTAGAATTAAATTATCAAGGTTTAGTAAGCAGACATTAAATGCAGTGTCCAATCCTTCCTTGTTTTAAGGTAAGTCACAGTTAGTATTCCCGAAGAGCCCGTTCATCATGTATGGCTACCAGGCATCATCGGTGAAACTGTGCGCTCGTATTTGGATCTCCGTCCAGAATTCCGAGGTTCACATAGGGTATATTTGAAATAATTAATACGAAAGACTGAGTGCAGCTAGAAGCATTTTTAGCAGAACAATCGTTTCGGTTTCATTCTGCACTGCTCTCTACTGGGCATTGGACGGTGTAATGACATAGTGCAAAAGAGCTTCATCAGGTGACATTACATCGTTCAAATGTTACGAGATTTACATTTCATTTTCGCTTCAAGTTCTATGCTAAAGGTGGTGGCAGTTCAGACACATTTGCTTAAGTAAGGAAGATGTGGTCAGGATGAAAAAATAAAGACAAAACATAAACTATTTAATATAAATAGAGGAGGGGCTGTTTATAGTTGTGGTCAAGAAGTTGTTTGAACCATTTTATGTCACTTGATAAGGCTCTTTTGCTCTGTGTATTGCATCTGGTTTCATTACACTGTTCCGCACCCACTAGGTAGCTGTTCAAAATGAAGCTGAAGCGATTGTAGCGCTAATAAATGCTTCTAGTCATATTCCGTCTTCCATATTAATTATTTTATACATACATCGATTCACAATACACACACACACACACACACACACACACCACACACATATATATATATATATATATATATATATATATATATATATATATATGTATATATATATATCAACACACAATTTCACACATATATGTGGTCGTATATATGTATATGCACAATTTATATATAAAATTACATACACATTTAAAGAATGTAAATATCAACCTATACATAATTACACGCATAAATACAAACAGATATACATGCCTATATCTATCTACTAATCATCTATTCCACCATTCCTACCATACATATATAGATATTATGAATCTAAATTTACATATATGAGAAGCAAGCTATCATAATTACACCGAAAGGAAATAATCCTGAATATATGACTAAATTATTTAAGTATCCATCTTTTGGATAACAAAAACATTACCAAATTTGTTGAAAATGAAATTCTTATATTAGATTGTTAGCATAGCTGGTTTAATAGTTAGATTATGGAGTCTGTTTGAGTTTATCTCTGACAAAACATATTATGTTATAACTGAATTTTAATCAGGTTGTTACGATAATTAATTACAATCTATCACATTTAAATCTCTTAAGGAATAATACATTTTATATGAAATTATATTTAATTAATTAATTAAATGGTTATGTATGTAATTCTATGTCTTCATGTAGTCCAGGCGTTTATGGAATCAGAGGATGGCGTATAAAATACGCTGAAAAATATACACACACAGACACAAACACGCGCACATATGCACGCACACAAACACACATACACTTACACGCAAATGTGAATGACTGAATGTGTTGCGTGATTTTCGTACATAGACTGATACTGATACGCTTCTGAGCATTAGAGAACTCTATCTCTATATTAGAAATTCTCTCAAAATGCATACTGCAATTTTGTGGTTTTATTGCAGTATACCCACGTTAAGCAAGAGACACAGAATGCTATTCTGCTCTATAACTGCATCCACCGTAAAGAACGAAATTTTCCTAGACATTCACTCTACCCTATTCTTGACATTTCTGATTTATCAACAATTGGTTTTCTATATCTGTAGATGATACATCTTTTACTCTTTTACTCTTTTACTTGTTTCAGTCATTTGACTGCGGCCATGCTGGAGCATCGCCTTTAGTCGAGCAAATCGACCCCGGGTCTTATTCTTTGTAAGTCCAGTACTTATTCTATCGGTCTCGCTTGCCGAACCGCTAAGTAACGGGGACGTAAAGACACGCCAACACATACACACACACACACACACACATATATATATATATATATATATATATATATATATATATTATATATATATATATGTATATATATATATCAACACACAATTTCACACATATATGTGGTCGTATATATGTATATGCACAATTTATATATAAAATTACATACACATTTAAAGAATGTAAATATCAACCTATACATAATTACACGCATAAATACAAACAGATATACATGCCTATATCTATCTACTATTCATCTATTCCACCATTCCTACCATACATATATAGATATTATGAATCTAAATTTACATATATGAGAAGCAAGCTATCATAATTACACCGAAAGGAGATAATCCTGAATATATGACTAAATTATTTAAGTATCCATCTTTTGGATAACAAAAACATTACCAAATTTATTGAAAATGAAATTCTTATATTAGATTGTTAGCATAGCTGGTTTAATAGTTAGATTATGGAGTCTGTTTGAGTTTATCTCTGACAAAACATATTATGTTATAACTGAATTTTAATCAGGTTGTTACGATAATTAATTACAATCTATCACATTTAAATCTCTTAAGGAATAATACATTTTATATGAAATTATATTTAATTAATTAATTAAATGGTTATGTATGTAATTCTATGTCTTCATGTAGTCCAGGCGTTTATGGAATCAGAGAATGGCGTATAAAATACGCTGAAAAATATACACACACAGACACAAACACGCGCACATATGCACGCACACAAACACACATACACTTACACGCAAATGTGAATGACTGAATGTGTTGCGTGATTTTCGTACATAGACTGATACTGATACGCTTCTGAGCATTAGAGAACTCTATCTCTATATTAGAAATTCTCTCAAAATGCATACTGCAATTTTGTGGTTTTCTTGCAGTATACCCACGTTAAGCAAGAGACACAGAATGCTATTCTGCTCTATAACTGCATCCACCGTAAAGAACGAAATTTTCCTAGACCTTCACTCTACCCTATTCTTGACATTTCTGATTTATCAACAATTGGTTTTCTATATCTGTAGATGATACATCTTTTACTCTTTTACTCTTTTACTTGTTTCAGTCATTTGACTGCGGCCATGCTGGAGCATCGCCTTTAGTCGAGCAAATCGACCCCGGGTCTTATTCTTTGTAAGTCCAGTACTTATTCTATCGGTCTCGCTTGCCGAACCGCTAAGTAACGGGGACGTAAACACACGCAACACATACACACACACACACAACACATATATATATATATATTATATATATATATATATATATATATATATATGTATATATATATATCAACACACAATTTCACACATATATGTGGTCGTATATATGTATATGCACAATTTATATATAAAATTACATACACATTTAAAGAATGTAAATATCAACCTATACATAATTACACGCATAAATACAAACAGATATACATGCCTATATCTATCTACTATTCATCTATTCCACCATTCCTACCATACATATATAGATATTATGAATCTAAATTTACATATATGAGAAGCAAGCTATCATAATTACACCGAAAGGAAATAATCCTGAATATATGACTAAATTATTTAAGTATCCATCTTTTGGATAACAAAAACATTACCAAATTTGTTGAAAATGAAATTCTTATATTAGATTGTTAGCATAGCTGGTTTAATAGTTAGATTATGGAGTCTGTTTGAGTTTATCTCTGACAAAACATATTATGTTATAACTGAATTTTAATCAGGTTGTTACGATAATTAATTACAATCTATCACATTTAAATCTCTTAAGGAATAATACATTTTATATGAAATTATATTTAATTAATTAATTAAATGGTTATGTATGTAATTCTATGTCTTCATGTAGTCCAGGCGTTTATGGAATCAGAGGATGGCGTATAAAATACGCTGAAAAATATACACACACAGACACAAACACGCGCACATATGCACGCACACAAACACACATACACTTACACGCAAATGTGAATGACTGAATGTGTTGCGTGATTTTCGTACATAGACTGATACTGATACGCTTCTGAGCATTAGAGAACTCTATCTCTATATTAGAAATTCTCTCAAAATGCATACTGCAATTTTGTGGTTTTATTGCAGTATACCCACGTTAAGCAAGAGACACAGAATGCTATTCTGCTCTATAACTGCATCCACCGTAAAGAACGAAATTTTCCTAGACATTCACTCTACCCTATTCTTGACATTTCTGATTTATCAACAATTGGTTTTCTATATCTGTAGATGATACATCTTTTACTCTTTTACTCTTTTACTTGTTTCAGTCATTTGACTGCGGCCATGCTGGAGCATCGCCTTTAGTCGAGCAAATCGACCCCGGGTCTTATTCTTTGTAAGTCCAGTACTTATTCTATCGGTCTCGCTTGCCGAACCGCTAAGTAACGGGGACGTAAAGACACGCCAACACATACACACACACACACACACACATATATATATATATATATATACTACAGGCTTCTTTCAGTTTCCGTCTACCAAATCCACTCACAAGGCATTGGTCGGCCCGAGGCTATAGCAGAAGACACTTGCCCAAGATGCCACGCAGTGGGACTGAACCCGGAACCATGTGGTTGGTTAGCAAGCTACTTACCACACAGCCACTCCTACGCCTATCTGTCTAAGATTGTGGTTGATAATAGATACCGTTAGCGTGAAAGGACAAATGAATCCGAATTTAGAAATTTCACAATCACTTCAGGACAATTTTCGCCTGCTACTGATGTCTCATTTTTAAACTGTAACTCTATACAAAAAACTTTATATCAAGATGAATACTGAAGTTCTATGAGTTTCTGTAAGATATCCCCGTTATATAATATATACAGAATGTTTATCTGAACCAATACTGTTTCTGTCTCTTATAAAGAATATATGCATATACGCATGCATGCATGCAAACATACATACATAATACATACATGCATAAATATCACATGATCACGTGACCGACCAGACCATCAGCTGTTGCTACACATCGCCTTCGTACGACGCCACCCCACTGGCTAAGCGAGCAGGCCAACAGAAGAAAGAAAGAAAGAGTGGTGAAAGAGTACAACAGGGATCACCACCCCCTGCCGGAGCCTCGTGGAGCTCTTTGTAGGTGTTTTCGCTCAATAAACACACACAACGTCCGATCTGGGAATCGAAACCGCGATCCTACGACTGCGATTTCGCTGCCCTAACCACTGGGCCATTGCGTCTCCACGCATATATATATATATATATATATATGGGGCGGGGTGCGGGTGTATGTTTATGCGTCTGTGTTTGACACCCAACACCTCTCGACAACCGATGTTGGTGTGTTTACGTGCCCGTAACTTAGCGGTTCGGCAAAGAGACCGACATAGCAAGTACTAGGCTTACAACTTGTTCGACTAAAGGCGGTGCTCCAGCATGGCTGCAGTCGAATGACAGAAAGAAATAAAAGAATAATATATATATATATAGAGAGAGAGAGAGATAGAGATAGATAGATAGATAGATAGATAGATAGATAGATAGATAGATAGATAGATAGATAGATAGATAGATAGATAGATATGATGTGGTGAAATCGTGACGCCCATGTGTGATAGCAAATGCGGTGTACTAAACATTATAAAGGTACATGCGTACTGAAAATGCGACGTACAGTGTAGTGTATACAGTCGCATTTGTATATATATTTATATGTATATACATGTATATATATAATATATATATATATATATATATATATATATATATATATATATTATATAATATATATATAATGTATATACAAATATATGCGTACATAATATGCATGTATGTATGCACTTATAGGAGCGAGGGAAAAACTAAACATCATAATCTTATTATTCCGTTGGAGTAATAGGCATTTAATATCTATTTAGCTCTGCTCCATATTGCTTAAAGTTTTTTGCATGTAGGAAAAGTCCACACCACTACATTTTGGGAGATGTCTCCCTATATTCACTTCTGAGGAGTGGACGCATTTTACGCTTATGAAACTTTATGCTAAGCTAACTGAAAATAATAATAAATTATGTATGTATTTGTGTATTACATATATGATTATGTAATATATATATATATATATATATATATATTATAAATATATAAGAAAGTTTGTTTGGTAAAGCACGTGGGTGAATATATAAGAAAATAGTAAAGTGTGAAAAAACGACAGAAGGCTTAAATGTTAAAAATATATATATTTGTGTCAAAATGTCTGGAGAATATTGGAAAAATTTTTTTTCCCTTTCCTTAAAATGACATAATTTTAAAATTTTTAAAGAAATTACCGGTTTCGCGTGTAGCTTTTCCAATTTCTTGTGACGTTTGTTTATATTGCATGGAATTATCGTTGTTTTTATTTCCAGGAGATTTTCTAATAAGGGGAGGTAGTGAGTGATTTTTTCCGGTGTAGGGGAGATAATCGCTTAAAAATTTTTTTTCCCTTTTGCTAGTTAATTTCTCTGTGTCAGTATGTTCGGATGGTTGAGTCTGGGTTTGTACTTTTCAATGAAGAATGTTTCCTTGTTTAGTCTCATTTGTGTTGATGATCCGAAAGCACATTGGTAAAATGGGAAGATTAAAAATTGTGGCAGTAGTTGCTTTGCGCATTTCTCAATGTGCTCACTAAAAGGTATCATTCTATATTCTGGGAATGCAATCTGTTGTCGATGCAGTGTGCATCTGCGCCTGAGTGATAGTCCCGTGGAACCCACGTAGTCTTAGTGGCAGCCCGAGCATTTAATAACATAAATTATGTTTTCAGAGGCACAAGTAAGGTTAGATTTGATCTTAAATTTCTGTCCCTCTTTAAAGAAGAATTCTGATCCTTCCAATAGGTTAGGACATGTTGCACAGTTCGATCTACCACATTTTTTTACTTTTGCATCCGTGATTTTAGAAGACAATTTTGCCTTTGTGAGAATCTTTTTAAGTGATTTAGGCTGTTTGTAGCTTTTAATGATTTGGTGTATGTTTAGAATTTCCTTTAATTTTGGGTTTTTATGAAGTATTGGTAAATTCTGGGTGATGATGGTGAAGGCTTCTTGTGTTCTGGGGTTGTATGTAGATATGTAAGGTAGTATTTTCGGGAAGGTGTGTTGTTGTGTTGAACTTTTCTTAAGTTTCTATGTTGATTTCTGTTGCACGTCTGATCCATCCTTAAAAAAATTTTAAGCGATTATCTCCCCTACACCGAAAAAAATCACTCACTACCTCCCCTTATTTAGAAATCTCCTGAATAAAACAACGATAATTCCATGCAATATAAACATAACGTCACAAGAAATTTGAAAGCTACACGCGAAACCGGTAATTTCTTTAAAATTTTAAAATTATGTCATTTTAAGGAAAGGGCAAAAAATTTTTTCCATATTCTCCAGACATTTTGACACAAATATATATATTTTTTAACATTTAAGCCTTCTGTCGTTTTTTCACACTTTACTATTTTCTTATATATATAAATATATATATAAATAATATATATATATAAATATATAATATATATATATATATATATATATGTATATATATAAATATATATATATATATATATTATATATATATATATATATTATATATATATATATAATATATATATATATATATATATATATATATATATATATAATATAATATATATATAATATATATATATATATATATATATATATAATATATATATATATATATATATTATATTATATATATATATAGGCGCAATGGCCAAGTGGTTAGGGCAGCGGACTCACGGTTGTAGGATCGCGGTTTCGATTCCCAGACCGGGTGTTGTGAGTGTTTATTGAGCAAAAACACTTAAAAGCTCCACTAGGCTCCGGCAGGGGGGGGGATCTCTGCTGTACTCTTTCACCACTCTTTCTCTCACTCTTCTGTTGGCCTGCTCGCTTAGCCAGCGGGGTGGCGTCATTTGAAGGCTAAAACAATGCGAACGCATTGTGACCAGCGATGTATCACTACATCTGATGGCCTGGTCGGTCACGTAATCACGTGATCACACACACACATATATATATGTTTTGCAGCTCGTTTTGTAGCACGTTCCATGTTGTATACATGGACACATGGCCACCAAGTACATAGACAAATCACTAGATGTATGATAAAAAAATATATGAATTTCTGTGTGATTATCATTATTAAAAATTATTTTTATTATTGTTGATGTTGTTTGCTGTAAATGTATGGTTTTATTTAGTAATAGCCTGGAGTATGATTTCTCATGGATGTATTAGATTTTCATTCATTTTTGTTCGGAATAATTGATGAGGAATATTTTCGAATTATTTTTTCTGTCATATCATTTTACCGTAAAACAATAAAAAGCGTTTTTCTATACGTTTTTACTGTGTATATTTCAGCTAGGCAGTCTTTTGAGTAAGAGGAGCTGCGGCATGTTTATAGTACTTGTCTATTCGAAAACTAAATATTAAACGTATACTACCATATATTTCCCAAACATGAAAACATATTTAAAAGCATAAAACATGGCAACATGGCCATAATACTGACAAACTTGCAAGCACAAATATTCATAAGTCAATTACGACACAGTGTAGTGCTAGAAATGCAAATTTAAGTGATGAAAATATTATTACAAGTAGCACCACAAGTCTCGAAAAAATCATTATTATTTGCTAACATTTAAGTTAGAAAAGAACATTTTGAATCAGAGCCAAGAAATTGTGAGAATATGGATGAAGTATGTCAAAAAATATGCTTTTCATACGATAATGCCCAAGTATTGATACAAATGAAAGTAACGTAAATTTGAGTTGCTAATAAAAGGTACAGTTTTCATATGCTCACAAAAGAACAGCTGAATTAGTCTTTGCCGCTCCATGGTAAGAGGGCTATTGATAACCAAAGGGCATCCCAAATCCTGTGTCTGGCCTGTAAGGCTGAGAATAACGTGAGAAGTATAAACAAGCTAGTGCCTAACACGCCTGCCCAAAATCTGATGTTACACTAAGTATATATGGAAGAGAATTACGAAGTCCATACGGATGTGATGATACTAGCGTGGAACTTTGTTTTATCGTCACCATTATGGCATGGGTATTCCTTGAGAATTCCTTGAGAATCTTTGGTTGCAACATTGCCTGTAGCCAAAGTGAAAGTGACACACTAATACGCAATCAAAGAAAGTGAGGTTATGCCTTTCAGCTAAGTGCAGACGAGAGGCTCCAAACTCTAGTTTTACCC
>NC_043004.1:98067422-98162422 GCF_006345805.1 Octopus sinensis | reverse complement strand
AACACGTATGCGGACGTAGCTGTTTACATTCGATGATATAAATATGTATTCGCAGACATTCTTGGGGGCTATATGACCTAATTGCTATCACGTACATTTGGAAGAACCAGCAGACAGATATTGACGTGTGACTTCGATGTGTGTGTATGTATATAAATATACACACATTATATTTATATATATATATAAGTAGCTTGCTTACCAACCACATGGTTCCGGGATCAGTCCTACTGCGTGGCACCTTGGGCAAGTGTCTTCTACTATAGCCTCGGGCCGACCAAAGCTTTGTGAGTGGATTTGGTAGACGGAAACTGAAAAAGGCCCGTTGTATACATGTATACATATATATGTGTGTGTGTGTGTGTGTGTTTGTGTGTGTGTGTGTGTATATGGTTTTGTGTCTGTGTTTGCCATCCAACATCGCTTGACAACAGATGCTTGCGTGTTTACGTCCCCGTAACTTAGCGGTTCGGCAAAAAGAGACCGATACAATAAGTACTAGACTTACAAAGAATAAGTCCTGGGATCGATTTGCTCGACTAAAGGCGGTGCTCCAGCATGGCCACAGTCAAATGACTGAAACAAGTAAAAGAGTAAAGACGGAGTTATTTTGCCAAACCTATTTCAGTATTTATTCACGGGACATAAACTCGCACATTATCTTCTTAGCGGGGGCCACCGAGCTGTATATCACATAACTTCCATTTCAGTGCTGAAGCTAATTCTACCATTTAATACAACCTAAATCCACTTAGTCACAAAAGAACCATATGAGTTAAAACTGAGCTGAAATACCAATCATAAACTGTTAATGTATCTTAGTTTCATAGAATGTTTTCTATAAAATATAGAATTTAAGTTTCTATAAAATCTAGAACCATTAAATTTAAAAGTTGTTCCTGCTATTATAAAATGTAGTGTAGTAATTAATGATTACTTGATATTTCACCTAACGCAACTATATTCAGCCACAATACACGCAACCTTTGCAATTATAACTGTTATAGGACGGAACTCATCTCATTTCAAAATCTTAACGACTTTGATCTCAAAAGCCATATCAATATAATATAATTTAGACGCTGTGCATAGAGATTCTATATTCACAAACATGCTTATTCCATGCTTGTTACGATCACCTTTGAACTTCCACTTTTCCACACCTCGATTTATTTCTTCATCAGAAGTTTTATTATTTTGCCTACATAACACCCACCCACCCGCTTTTTTAATCCTCATTTAATCCTAATTTGTTTATCGTTAATTTTTTTTTTTCACTTCACTTCTTCACTAATCATGTTCTGCCTTGGTAGAATTTTCAGAAGCATATTTATCTCCCCATTCCAGCATTACGGACAGACTACCATCACTATCATTGACTTCTTCTTTTCTTCTTCTTCTTCTCTTCTCTTCTTCTTCTTCTTCTTCTTCTTCTTCTCTTTCTCTTATTCTTCTTCTTCTTCTTTTTCTTTAATTCTACTATTTCTTCTTATTTTCTTCTACTTATTCTTTTTCTTCTCATTTTCTTCTCTTCTTCTTCTTCTTTTCTCTTCTTCTTCTTCTATTATTCTTTTCTTTTTTTTCTTCTTTTTTTTTCTTCTTCTCCTTCATCTCTTTTTTCCTTCTTCTTCTCTTTTTTTCTTCTTCTTCTTCTTCTTCTTCTGCTACTGCTGCTGTTACCGCCGTTACTGTTGCTGCTGCTGCCTCTATTGCTGTAGTTGTTGTTCCTGATCCTCCTCCTCCACCTCCCCTTACTACTACAACTACTACTACTACTACCACTACTGTTTCTGCTACTCATCCCAATCATGTAAATTAATATATACGAGAAATTTTATGACACACACACCCCTATTCCCTAACCCGGTTTGAGCGGAACACCGAGGTCACAGTGAAGTTATCAAAATAGATATCTTACGTCCGTTCTTAAGTTAATGTTTGTATACAAACACGTTTTAAATTAGCATTTAAGAGTATGCACACACACAGACATACATACATGCATGCATACATGTATAGGTATGGTGATACAAACAGAAAAAGTAGTACTCAAAATATGTGTAAAATGATATTTTTATTTAGCAGAAATAATAGGGTACCTCAACGTCCGAGGGTCCGAGAGTTTCGTGGCACTTGATAAGTGCCAACGCACAAAAACTCTCGGACCTTGGGTCACACTGATACTGCTGCTAAATAAAAATACACACACACACACACACATGATAGATAGACTATATATGTGTGGGTGTATATATATATATATATATATATATATATATATATATATATATATATATTATAGTCTGTTATTACTTTTTTCTTCTTTTATTGTTTGTCATTTGACTGCAGTCATGTCAGAAGTAAAAAGACACCACATAAAACATCGTTTTATGTGGTGTCTTTTTACTGGAAAGGTTTTATTTCTCTATTAACTTGGAAAGATTTATATTCTTTATTAATTGACGTATTTACGTTTCAGGTTCTATATGTGACTGTTTAATCATACCATGTACAAAAGAAGGATTGGAACTGTCAGAATTTCAAAGAGGCCGTATTGTGAGTCACTCTGAAGGTGGACCTAGTAAGAGTAAAATTGCAGAAAACCTTTGGATCCCACATTCTACAGGTAATAGAGCGATTTTTCAATTCACCAGGGAGGGCAAGAAGTCCGCATTAACTCGCCCACGGCCATCTGACAATGCCTCTGACATAGAACAAGTTGATGTTAATCCCAGGACAGCTGTCAGGAATCTCCACAAATTTGGCTACTATGGCAGAGCAGCAAGAAGGAAGCCACTTCTTCGACCAGCCAATATAAAGTGGAGAAAAGACTGGGCAGATGATAGAGAAGCCACTAGCATTGTGACACTCTCATATTCTCTGATGATTCCAAATTTGCTGATAGTAGTCGAGTGTGGGTCTGGGGACTCTGTGATCAAGAATTCGATGTCAAAAGATCGCAGCCAACAGTGAAACTCGGCAGTTATTCTGTGATGGCACGGGGAGCAATTTGGAGCAATAGTCGATCAGAACTGGTGGAGTGTGATGGAATCATAGACTCAGATAAATATGTGTCCATATTGTAGAAAGGACTCCTTCCAATATTTCCAGTGTTGTAATAATTAAAGAATACTCTTTATAGAAGAAGGATCTCCTTGTCACACACCTAAAAATCCAAGATTAGTTGAAGAGAAAGGAATTAAAAAAACTTCCATAGCCAAGCCAGTCACCAGACATGAACCCTATTGGACACCTCTGGGTTATAATGAACAGAAAATTTCATAGAAAGAACAACAAAGCATATTCAAAGGGTACTCTTTTGAAATCCCTGCATGAAACCTGGCAAAAAATTCCTCAAGAGAATATTCATCTTATCAGTAGCATGCCTAATAGAGTCCATGCATTCAAAAATGCAAAGGGCATGTCTACTAAATATTAAATATTCATGGTATAATAATTAATAAATAATTTGAAAGTATAATTTCAGATTGAAATACATTTTAAGTAGTATAAGGGTATCTATTTACTTCTGTCATGTGTGTGTATTCATGTATATAGTTATGTTTGTGCTTATTGTGTAATAGAGAAAAGCTCGTTTGTTAGGCTATATTGCAGAAGCATTTATAGAATTGATTTGCTTCTTGTAAGCACACAACTTGTAATATCTAATCAGCGAACTTTATTAAACCTCTCAGATGTTTATGATGAAACTGTTTAACTTCAGTCCTTAGTTATTTATAAAACATGCAATCATAAATTTATAACATATATAACAATACAATTAACCTCCACTCCTTAAAATTCATCGCGTGCTAAATCTTGAGGTCATTATTACTATTCTCTTCATGTTGTTCATACTGATATCCTTATCAGGTCTGTAATGGTGGCCCCATATGGCAACGACCTGTTCAGGTGCAAATATGTTTATTTTCGTGGTGAAAGCTATCGAGTTCCGAAATTGACACGCGCTTACAAAATTCCATGTACACGTCATCGAGAGGTGAATCTTATATTTTCTAAGGAGGAAGTTCTACTTCGTGCTTAAATCTAGAAATTTTCATGAAGAACTCCAATAGCTCAATAGTTTATAGAGCAACGATTAGTTAGATAATAGATTAAGTATTTCCTGTCTCTATTTCATTTTTGTGTTAGAAAAGATTTCAAAACAAAAAGAAAACTCGTGTTTATGTAAACTTTAAAAATGAAATTTCTGTTTTAGGCGAAGCAGCAAGAAAATATGCGGTTATCAACAAGCAACTGAATTAGTGGAAATCCTTATTTCTCTGACGACTACAAAGAGAGAAGGTCTATAGGTCCAGTAAAACAGATCATAGCTGACCTGGCACACTTACAACTTCTACAAGTACAAATAACAAAAGACTCTGAATCCTTCAGGGACAGGACAGAAAAGCGTGTAACAATTGTGAATAGTGTACAGAACTGCACCAAACAGAACTTTTTCTATACGGATCATTGAAAACATAGTTACAAAATAATCTTGTTCGTTTTCTGACAGTACATCATCTATATTTCATGGAAAATATTGGTCCATTTTAACTTGACAGAGATATATGTGGCATGGAGGATTACAATTTTATGAATTACTTCTATCTTCAAAATGTCAAATGTTGATTCAAAGTGTTACATGAGTCAATAAATTCAGCACAATATTGTATTTAAAAACATTAAAAAAATTCGTTTAAATAATGGAACAAACGAGTCATTAAAATCAGCGGCAATATTTCCAATAATGAAACCAAAAACTAAAAGTAGAAGGCTATAAGTCAATACTGCATAGAAATCAATAACTTATAACATAATATATTAAGTATTAGATGCGTTATGCGTAGTAAAAATTAATTTTCAGTACATTCTACATTGTATCACTCCATTCCAAGCAGAATTTTCAATCAACGCCAACAAATTTAATTGAAAATTAAAGAATTTCTCAAAGATTTATATAGCATATACTCCACAACAAGTAAATACATTGCTTATTGTCCACTGAAGTGTGATTTTTAATAAAGTTTTTAAGTACTCGTATATTTCGGTATATTTTATAGCACCAACTAATATAGGAAAAGCTTTTCACAAAGCCTGTCCTGTTTCTAGTAGATATTACAAGTCGTAGGTGTTATAACTAACTTGATAAAAATCACCCTATTTGTAGAAAGACAACATTTTATCACCAGTTCTGAAATTTTTCTTTAATAATGTTCGTTATTTGAATAACACCGCAATATGTTTGAAGTATTCAAGATATTCTCAATGTGTTATGGTATATACTAGTGAACAATCATTCTATAATACATGAGGCGGTAGAAGAAAACAGATGCATATTCACGTCCACTAGTGATGTAAAATTATCTTCTACAATACTATGTTACTAATGTCACAATTTAATTTAATTTAATTTCATATACCAATATAAATCGGATGGAGGAAACTTTATGTTCCTTGAAACATTTGACAGTGAAAAATTGTCCATATTGTGTTTAAGGTGTGGATCTTACAGAGTGATAAAAATATTACTTCAATTTATATATATATATATACATATATATATATATATATATACGACGTGCTTCTTGCTTCCATCTACCAAATCCAAACACAGGGCTGTGTTTATGCGTGTTTCCGTCCCTTTGAAATTTTTTAGGTTCTTCTTTATAAAGACAGAAAGCACCGTCTTTGGAATACATATAACGAAGACAATGTAAAATCTTAAGCTGCAGAGAACAGTTGCATATCTTTACTGTTGCACTTACAGATTGCGTTTATATTATGCGAGTTACATGACTGATTTCTTCTCCTGAAAATCCAAGCTCATCCTAACTTTCAGTTAGGCATTTACTCACAAAAACCAAATGCACCAATTATTATTGGTATAAATGTAAAATATCTGGCTTTTTATGCTTACACTTGACATGTTTCGATGGGAATTTTGCACCAGTATTCTTTGTCTTAATGTTTGTGCAGGTATTCAATAACAAGATTCTCTAGATTTGATTCTAGAGCAGTCTAAATTTCCAGATGTAACTGTTTTCCAAAAGATTCGAGCCAGATTACACTCACTTACAAAAGTAAAATACTTACTCCTTTTGAATATTAAGTATGGGGTGGAGGCGCAATAGCACAGTGGTTAGGGCAGCGGACTCGCGGTCGAAGGATCGCGGTTTCGATTCCCAAACCGGGCGTTGTGAGTGTTTATTGAGCGAAAACACCTAAAGCT
This sequence comes from Octopus sinensis, assembly GCF_006345805.1. NCBI lineage: Eukaryota > Metazoa > Mollusca > Cephalopoda > Octopoda > Octopodidae > Octopus > Octopus sinensis. Next base: position 98,156,190 of record NC_043004.1, on the reverse strand, counting down.
CCACGAGGCTCCGGCAGGGATGGTGGTGATCCCTGCTGTACTCTTTCACCACAACTTTCTCTCACTCTTACTTCCTGTTCCTGTTGTACCTGTATTTCAAAGGGCCGGCCTTGTCACTCTCTGTGTCACGCTGAATATCCCCGAGAACTACGTTAAGGGTACACGTGTCCGTGGAGTGCTCAGCCACTTACACGTTAATTTCACGAGCAGGTTGTTCCGTTTATCGGATCAACCGGAACCCTCGTCGGTGTAACCGACGGAGTGCTTCCTTCTTACATAGTTGTCGAAATAGAGTTTAATCCCTTCTCAAATATATAACTTGAATGGTAGCTTATTTCATGATATTGTACTTAGTTTAGCAGTTATAAATGTTTACTGCGTCGATAATTTCAGGGAAACTTTCATTAACATCTTTAAATATGAATATTTGGAGATGTTATGTCCTCAAATGAAGACACTTTCAAAAGATCGTTTAATGTCATCGTGATTCGCTGAGCGTTAGCAGTTGAAGAACAAAATTTAATAAGTGCAGAAGAAGCACTACAAGCAATCAAAATCCTCGTAAACAACGCTAACGAAAATTTCTAAGATTCAACCTCGCCATCTTTAGTCTTATAGTCCGAACAGATCTCGTCATAAGTATCTTTATTCTAATACTAAATACTCTGCCAATAGTTAGAGATATAAAATATTCCACATGAATATCGCAATCAGTTTGATATTCAATAGACACCCCCATCTACTTAATTTCAGAAGAAGAATTTAATCAGAACATACGCCACATATATTCACCGCTGTATTCAATTTGAGTCTAGAAAATTAATCACACAATATGCATTATCTTTCTCTCCGCCCAATGAAAATAATTATATTTATAAACTGCTGCGTCAGTGGAGTGAAGGGCAAAATTAGTTTTTTATGCACTTTTTAAATTTTATTTTACTGGCTTTAATCAATTTTTGTGGCTATGCTGGAGCAGGAGCACAACAATATTTAAGTTTTCTTTCTTTCCCCTCTTCCTTCATTTGTCGTTCTTCTGCTCCCCAACATCTATTTATATTGCGCTTTTCTCCTACTCTAAATTTTATTTTCCTTCTCCTCCTCCTTCTTCTTCACCTCCTCTTCCTGCTCCTCCTTTTCACACACACACACACACACAATACATACTACTCACACACATACTCACGCACATACATAGATAATTTTATTGAAGCTGCATTTTAAGACAACTTGGAGTCCGGCATTTGTAAGATAATCATATAAAATTCGATATTCAATGGAAGATAATAAATGACGTTAATGATTCTCCATTCCCAAATTTTCATCGTTCGTGGTTTAAAGCACTTCTGAGAAATTTGTGATCTAGTTCAGTTAAGTACTACATTGAGGGGGATTTAATGTTCTTATATGAAATGTAGAAATAAAGTTACAATTTTCACTTAAGTACTATTTAGTACCTGCGTTAAATAATTGATAAGCACAAAAAAGAAAACACGATCGATTTATTTCTAATCTCCTTGGTATGGTATTCAAATGTTAAATGAGGCCTATATTTATAAGCTTTTATTTTGTTCCAGTTAGTTGACTACAGCCATGCTGGAGCACTGTGTTGAAGGGTTTTAGCCGAAAAAATTCACTCCAGGCTCATTTAAAAAAAAATCCTAGTACTTATTCTATCGGTCTCTTTTGCCGAACCGTTAAGCTACGTGGACGTAAACACACCAACATTGGCTGACTAACTATATTCGATGTTAACTTTTATAATGATAAGGTGGTATTGGTGGAATGGCGCAAATGTTTAGCTCGTGCTACCGGTATATTGACAAGGAGCTTTTAATTTAGTTGACAAGTAGAAGTGTTGAAACGATAGTGATATCTGTTTAGTAGCTGAAAATGTCAGTGTATGTTTTATACGCTTCTTTATTAATCTTTTATATCTTAGAGTCTCATTATTTTAAGGTCTCCTTCATTCTTATAAGGTTGAATAAACATAGTCTTGAAATAATGGTTTATGATTACATATATCGACGTAGTTCGATTGACGTCACAGACAATCTTATTTGGGGCAATGTTTATCCTCACAGCACGTTCTGCTGGAACATAGTAAACTGCTGAAGATATCATGAGAGAAACTCTGATATTGGCTTTTGATGCTAAATGCACTTTTGTTTCTATCGCTAGAGGAGCGATAAATCCCAGCGATGAGACCACCAGATCACGTGATTTTGACCTTCCTTGATCTTGTCAGTGATGGACGCTCAACCGCTAGTAAGGACAGAAAATGCTTAATTATAGCTTCTAGTTTTAGAAGGTTCTGTAGTAGTATATCCCACGTTTCCTTATTTTGCTTTTTACAAGTGGCCTACAGGTTATATGCAGCTTATATATAAATTATCTTTAGAAAAACTTTTATACATAATATACACTTATACATTTACACTTTGCCGATTTTCCCTTCATCTTCAAATTAAATATATCGTTGATATAGTTTCTTTAATAAATCTATAGATAATTTTATTTTCTAATTTGTTTAAAATATTTATTTTTTCTTTCTTTTCCAACTGCTGACAGCCTCACAGACAATCGTTCGCTTCTCTTTCCTTTTTCATCCCCCGCCCCTACGCACTTTTTCTTTCTTTCTCTTCCTTGTACAGTTTGAGTTCCTATAAATAATTGATTTACCGACGATACTTCTAGCGTTTCATATTTACATTTCTTTCAAATATTCCAACAGAAACAAAATTATGTATATATGTGAGTGTATGTGTTCGACACACAAACACACACATACACACACGTACACATACATGCACACACACACACACACACACACCATATATATATATATATATATATATATATATGCAAATATATACGTGTGTATGTATATATACATGTTTGTTTCCTTTGATAAATCCTTACAGCCTACGGGACCAAAAGCACGCGCGTGTGCGTGCGTCCGTATGCGTGTGTGTGTGCGTGCGCGTACACATACACCGCACACATACACAGCTGTATGTATATACGAACACATGCACATACACATATATGTTAAAGTTGAAAAGACTATAGAAACTCTTACTCTGAATTCCGAGTAACCACACATCAGAAAGCTGTATTTTGAAGTATATGATTGCTTATTATATACATATATATATATATATATATATATATATATATATATTAGACTTGTACAGTAATAGTTATTTAGTAAGTCATCAAATAAACATTTAAAGCCGATTGTTCAAATGCTTATACCTTTTCAAAGTGATTTTAATTTGTTGGATTATAATGATTAAGCATATCAGAGAAATATATATATACTAAAAAGCGAGTCGAAACTCTTCTACCAATCGAAGAATGGTTAAGATTGCCTATTAGCGTGAAAATAGTTGTAATACAGCGAGAAAAGAAACAAGTCTTTCAGAAATCAAATTTTGAAGGAAACATGTCGTGAAAGATAAAAATAAAAAGTAAGAACTGAAGAGAAAACACGACACGTGATAATGTCGGAAACAAGCAAATAAGGACTGCAAAATTAAACAAATAAGTGTGCCATGAAGAAAGCGGAGCTGCATATAGAAGACAAATAGACAGACGGGGAATAAGATGAAGAAAGGCCAAACAGAAGAGATAGAATAGAAAAAGAAAAGAAAATGGTAATAAACATATTAATTGTTGTAATAGATAACTTGTATCAAATATGAACCGACAATAAGCGTAGTTCATAGATTGATTAGAGGAGAAATTAGAGAGCTAAAGCTCGTCTTCTTGCTATTCTCTGTGGGTCTGGCGTAAATGTTATATAACAGGCTATTATCAACCTGGACCTTAGCCCTGTAAGCAACTCACTTAATCAATGATTTGCCAATACGATGGCAGTTAATAGGATATTTACTATTGCACTTATGCTGTCATAAAATCATTAGATTTATTGAATCTTTTCATATTAAGCAGGTTTACAAACAAGGCTTAATATTTAACCAGCATAATGTGAGAAATTTCGATATTTCTAATGATTTGATGACAACCTTAAGTGCAATTCTTAACGTTCTAGTAACTTACCTCTTATTTGGCAATTGCCTGAAAGGGAGTTGTTTTTCGGGTGAAAGTCTGGGTAGATAACAGCCGTACATACAGAACTTACACGGGAGCTATAGAAGACGTCTTGTGGTCGAAATTTTATCTACACAAACATTCCTTGAAGTACACAAAGAGTTTAACTAAACATTGTACGCCAATTAAAAGTAACTGTTGCTGTACCTTTCAAAATCCAATAGCTTAAGTTTTGAAAGAAAAATCCATATAGACATGGAAACTTCCACCGTTCTACTAAATGTGCAATTCTTTAGTAAAAAATAAATTTATCCTATTTCAAATAAATCGACCCTGGATAGTAAAATAAAACTATTGAACTATTGTATAAATTCTTCGAAGATTTTGATTGAGAGATCTGTTTAACTGAATAATTAGTATATTAACATTGCCACTTTTCATTATCACATGTGCTTTAATGCTTTATCATAACTTTGAATACATTGGAAGTGTTTTCAGTAATTTTGTAATTCTGAAAATATTCCTTCGACTTCGCATTCGACTTTTATGCAATTTTCTTGAAGACTTTGTCATTTAATAGAAGTTGCCACTTGTAACAAATGATATATATTTATCCAGCTTCTCCCTTTCTTGCCATTTTTAAAAAATTTCTTCTCACACTCGTTTCTTCCCTAATTTGTTTAATCTCTCTCTTTTTGCCTTGTATATGTTTCACTTTTTGCAACTCTCTCCTCGTATGATCATTAATTTTTCTGATTTCTATTTTCCTGTTTTTCGTGATACTCTTTCGCTCTAATCTTAACTTTGATTATCATTCTTCTGTTTTACGACATAGTTTTCAATCTTATTTTCTAAAAGTGTTTGTTTTCCTCTACCGTTGCTTTTATTACAACAATTTCCACGCGTAGAGGTGACCTTTGTTATTGTACTTCATTTAATTTCGACTCACGTCAATAATTAAGTTTTTTTTCCCGTTAAGAACAATCGTTTCCATCCTAAAGATTTGTTATTTAAATGAAATAATTGCCTGGATACAGCAACTGCACAAAATCTTTATTTAGTGACTTACTAAGTAATTATCGCTGGACCGTTTATAGAGACTTATAAATCCTTCAAGTGTTCAAAGTACTCATGGCTGTTTGATGACTGGGTACGTGAAACACTGAATATAATTTTGTGAGATATTTTCAACTTCAAGTAAACACCATTTTACGCGTCATTAGGTATTTCAGTGGTATTTGTCAATCGTTACTGAAACTATATTTTCGCATATGCATACCCATACGGATGTGCGTATGTAGGCATATGTATATATAATATATATATTATATATATATATATATATATATATATTAATATATATATATATATAGTATATATATATATATATATACTAATATATAATATAGCTATATATGTGTGTATGTGTATATATATATATATTCAATAATGAGGGTGCATAAAATTATAGATATTAATTAAGTAATACCCTTATTTTAACACCAAGCGACCTAGCACAAAAAACCGGGGACACAAATTCATATTTATCCGTAAATATTAGAGAGCCAACTTTGAATATGTTAATTAGTGCTAGAAATAGGTCCGACCGGTAAAGTCGCGACGATAATTCCACATAGATAGCACCACAGTCAACGCTATGAAATTAAATTACTACAGCGTTGACTGTGGTGCTATTTCTATGTGGAATATCGTCGGCGACTTTTACCGGTCGGACCTATTTCTAGCATAGAGTTAACATATTCAAAGTGGCTCTAATATTACGGGTATAATATTATATATATATATATATATATATAGCTATATATATATATATAATATATATAATGTAATACTAAGTAATTAAGGGTTTAGCAAAGATTTGCCTCACTCACACCGAATTTAGAAATAGCAGTCAAAAATGTTGGCTATTCGTTTCTACTAAAAGGGAAGATCCCAGCAAAACCAAAGCACTTAAAAGGCAAACGACGCAGGCAAAAGAGAAAGAAATGACGAAAATCATTTATATTAAGTCACCTATGTATAATATGTATGTATGTATGTGTACGTGGGTGCGTGTGTGTGTGTGTGTGTGAGTGTATGCATGTGTGTGTGTATGAATAGAGTGTTTGAAGTGATGTACAAATATTGTATATTAAGAAAAAGGAGGCACTCAGACGTTTGGATAATTCTTTATTAGCGCTTTCCTTCATTCATGAAGATTGCCAGATAAATTTGATAGAATGTTTCCTCTCCATTTGTATAAAAACCAAGAAACTTTCTATAAAATTCATTTAGTAAACTCTTCATAAATGGATCAAAGCGTTAAAATGAATTATCTGAAATTTTGACTACCCTTTTTACCCACATACACACACACACACGTATGTTGTGTATTTCAAGTAAATCACACAAGTTTTAAAATAAGTACCAGCATTATGAATACAACATTATTCTTAGAGTACAATTCATGCCTGTGATGTATCTGATTCACATCTGTCAATGGCACATCATCGACATAACCACGAACTGTTATCTGATGGCAACCTAATCCGTTTTAACTTGATTATCCACATCATGCTCTCGAAAAATACAGCTATGTTTTGCTTACATAAAATGCGAATCATTGTAGGTTTTCTAATTTCCTAATTTTCGACTTTCTCTCATTGATCTAGAAGACAAAACCGTACTAATGGTGCAATACAGCAAAGAGCTTTGGTTGATGGTCTTCATTTACAAATTTGATTGATATCGAAAACAAGAAATATGTTGGGGAAAGGATTCCTTGGAGATAGTTTTGCTGCATTAAAATAATGATTAATGTTACTGCAGGGCCTCGGATATACATATTTTTTAGAAATTTTGTGAATATATCTTTTGTGAATAGGATCTAAATAATTACTCAAAGCAGTTGCTGACTCTCTAAAATAGAAAATGCAATTTTGAACCATATTCTTAAAACCAGTCGTGCGGCTGATACTCTCACGCAAAGTGCTTGGGCCGCATCCGTCAAAACGGGGCTTTCATGATTTTGAGCACCAACAAGATTGCTAAAATATATACTACAGGAGTGTTCTATTTTTTCTTTGCTTTTTCATCGTTTGACACAAAGTTACAGCTCCTTTCAACAAGCTATCAATGTATTTAATTTTCTATATTTATCGTATTCATCCAGTAATGAGTTCCAAAACTATATCATTTCCAGTAATCTTCCCACATTCACCTGAAATTCTTTGCCAACTGAAATTCTTCATGCTCAGAATTACAAGTTCTTAATTTCTGTCCTGTGCCTATATTTTAATCTCATACACATTAAACGATTAGTACTTCATCTGAACACCACCTAAATTGTTATGAAAAGTCAAGAGAGCATTTAAGGATAACATCACCTTCTTGAACACGCATTCAGTCGTGACTGATTTTGATCTTCCGTGAGCAAGTGAGGCTCTAATTTTGCTGCAACTCTGTTCACTTGCAATTTCTCGTTCAAAAATCGTTGGGCAGAGCTCCAGGACACAACATTGCAATACACTTGATGATACCGGTTGAGAGACTAATGCCTGAGGGTTGCCTGGAGTGGATTCTAGCGACGGAATCCTGAACTACAAGGGACTTGTCTCACAGAGAACGTTCTCGGTAACTTTTGGATACCCCTTCGTGTGGAAGCACTCCGTCGGTTACGACGACGAGGGTTCCGGTTGATCAGAATCAACGGAACAGCCTGCTCGTGAAATTAGCGTGTAAGTGGCTGAGCACTCCACTGACACGTATACCCATAACGTAGTTCTCGGGGATATTCAGCGTGACACAGAGAGTGACAAGGCCGGCCCTTTGAAATACAGGTACAACAGAAACAGGAAGTAAGAGTGAGAGAAAGTTGTGGTGAAAGAGTACAGCAGGGATCACCACCATCCCCTGCCGGAGCCTCGTGGAACTTTTAGGTGTTTTCGCTCAATAAACACTCACAACGCCCGGTCTGGGAATCGAAATCGCGATCCTATGACCGCGAGTCCGCTGCCCTAACCACTGGGCCATTGCGCCTCCACGACCCCTTCGTATATCTAGTTGTTTAAGCATTTATCTATTTATTGACCTGTTTGGCTATCATGAGTATTTACCAGGAAATATAAAGCCCGGCCAGCAAAAATACAGATAATTATGAACGTATCCATCGCCCGAGCATTCGAAAGCCTCGATCCGAATGTCTATATTTTAAATATTTATTTACACCCTTATTCACAGCTAACAATCCCTTTTCAGAACAGAATTCTCTTCCCACCTTCTTAATTCCTCTGTTTTCTTTATGAATTAGCCGCTATTCCTTTAAAATCCTCGACCATATAACTAAATTTTACAAATTCTCTTTTCTTCCAGGAATGCCAATTCGGCAGACCTGGAAGGCATTTCAACCCTCTAACAATACCCTACAGAATTAATTCTATTCTAACTAAACAAATTAACATATCTCTAGCTAAATCTCCCCCCTTCTACCTTTTCGTCTTCAGGTATCTTATTTCTGTTATTATTATAGTAACAGTTGCCGTTGTTATTGTTATTGTACCTGCAGCTGTCCATTTTTGTTGTTGCTACTGCTGTTATTACTGAAGATATTCTAATAGAATTAAATCTATCCATGGAATAAATTAATCAAAACTGCATCCATAATAAGCGTTTTGAGTTGCTTCATTTTGACGAATCTCTGCCATTAAAATTCTAAAGAATGATACGGAACAACTAAAGAACATTTGGAAACAAAGAATTTCTTTTTTAGAAAAATATTGAAATTGTGTTTCCAAGTTGTTATGCTACACATATCTTACATTTTTATGTATTTTCACTTCTTTAACAGATACTTTATGCTTTGCAATTGTTGTTGTTATTGTTGTTGCTGCTGTAGTTATTATAGTTGTTGTTTGAGTATTTTATAAATTACATCATTGTTGTAAATGCTGAAGAAATCTTCAATGTTTTTGCTTGTAGGTTTTTTTTACAGAGAATCCAAATAACACGTCTTTCATTTTTCTTTCTTTTTTCTTTCTTTATTTTCCTGTCTCTTTCTTTCTTTGTTATTTCAAGCATTAAGTTGCATTACAAGTGATAACATGCATAGCATGATCCGTTTGAATCAACTTTTGAGAGAGCATTGGCTTTTTCAATAGACCTTCACCCCCTCATGTCATAATGTTTGCAGGGGGAGAGGATAACTAAAAAACAGTGTTTATCAAATAAACATCTGCACATAGCGAATGTCTTGTCATAATATTTATACCTGTTTATTTTACTCCACAGTTATAAAATTTGTCACCTCAAACATATGTCGAACTGTATCTGTCCATTCAACATCAGAATGCTTTACTTATCTAAATATTCATAATCTGTCCATTGTGGTCCCTTATGGTTATTTGTAAACTTCCTCTATATTTTTCTATTAAAATTCCGGGATCGCTTGTGCCACAATTTACATGCAGACTGCATAAAACCAATCTACAAATTTAAGATCTTCGTTCAGTACTTATTATACTGATATTAACTCTGTTTATTCGTCAAATTAATATCTGCAAGTCTTTACTTATGTTCTGAGTATCGACACACAATGGACAATTTTTACATCATTTCCGGTAACTCTCTTTTTTCTGTTTTCATCAACGTTTATACATTTCTGCTGTTTTATCCAATTAACTTTTATATATAAAGAATCAAGTGAATATCCACAAACTGTGTATGCTTACTGAATTGATAAAATATCGATTTTAGTGGGTACCTATATATCTAGCTACCTATCTATTTAATTGTCCAACTTTCAGTTTCAATGCTCAGCGAGCGAATCAACATCTACACGTAGTACGCTCTCGATATATCTCTTTGTATGTATGTATGTATGTATGTATGTATGTATGTATGTATGTATGTATGTATGTATGTATATATCTATGCATGTATGTATGTATGTATGTCATTGTTCGGTTTTATTTCAAGATTTCTTGCCAAGAGAGAAAGAGCTGGTTTCTAACCTAGATCCAAGGCTTCTTCATTGGAATTTCAACATCGGCAACAGGGTATTTTTGTATGTATATATGTATGTATATGTACAGATTTGTATGTTTTGTTTTATGTATGTATTCTCATGAATTTACTAGCATATCTAGACATGTTCATATATATTTTAAGTGATAAACTTCTGGAAAATTTTACATATTTTTACAGTTTCAGTGATTGATTGGATCTGTAAGTCTTCGAATTAGCTTTCTCCTTTCTGGTTTTGAGAAACCTACTTTCTCAAGATTGGTATTTAGGCTGTGTTACATATCCAAGTGCCCCAATAATTACAGGTATAAACATAAACTTGTAATTTGGATTAGTAACTGCAAATTTCTCAGTAGTTGAGTGTAAGTATTCTCTTTTTCACCAATATTCAGCGATCGGCAGCTAATTTCCACAACTGTACATAGTTTCTCTTCTCTACCCCAAATCATTATATCAGGTCCCCTGTGCTTACATTTTACTGAGACCTTCACTGGGACATTCCACCAGTACTCCTTTCTATTAAGAGGGGCTATGGCTTCTACTATACTGTGGGTTCTTATCTCTTTGTCTACGGGTTTTATCCTTCTGACGAATTTCATTATAGAGTGTTCTAGCGCCAACATCAAATCTCGTTAGATAAGAGCTCGATGACATTTTCGGACAACTGCTAATGATGTGGATGATATCGTTGGTGTTAACTCTAAATAGTCTGCATGGCTGCCAATTTTAATGCGTTTCCTGCATCTCTATCCCTTTTGTGCATCATGTATTTGGTTTATATTTCCTGTTCCTGGATTGCAAACACATACACTTCAAAGTGGGAGGTAATAATCTGGTTATTGGTCCATAATAGACTTCTTAGATCATAGTGGAGGCGCAATGGCCCAGTGGTTACGGCAGCGGACTCGCGGTCATAGGATCGCGGTTTCGATTCCCAGACCGGGCGTTGTGAGTGTTTATTGAGCGAAAACACCTAAAAGCTCCACGAGGCTCCGGCAGGGATGGTGGTGATCCCTGCTGTACTCTTTCATCACAACTTTCTCTCACTCTACTTCCTGTTTCTGTTTTGTACCTGTATTTCAAAGGGCCGGCCTTGTCACTCTCTGTGTCACGCTGAACATCCCCGAGAACTACGTTAAGGGTACACGTGTCGGTGGAGTGCTCAGCCACTTACATGTAATTTCACGAGGCAGGCTGTTCCGTTGATTCGGATCAACCGGAACCCTCGTCGTCGTAACCGCGGAGTGCTTCCTTTTCCCCTCCTTCTCTTAGATCATCAATGTTATTATCATCTCGGATCTTTCTACTAACATATCCATGCATAGTCTTCTACTTATATATGCTCATCCTTTCACACCGGACAACATGCTTAGCGGCACTTTGTCCGTCTTTAGGTTCTGCGTTTCAATTCCACCGAGCTCGATTTCCTTTTCATCCTCCTGGGGTCGAAGAAATAAGAACAAGCTGTGCACTGGAATTGATGTAATAGACTAGCCTCTTCCCAATAGAAGAATGGATTATTATATCGTTCTGAACCGTGGTACATTAGCAGACTAGTTAAAGTCTCGGACAAAATGCTTTACGGTATTTCTTTAAAACCTTAACTTCCAAGTTCAAATCCCGCCAAGGTCAACTTTGCCTGTCATCCTTTTGCCATCGATAAAATAAAGTATCATTCAAGTCCTGATGCTGATGGTAATGACTAATTCCTTCCCGTCAAAATTACTAAGTTAGATGTTATTATTGCATCTTTGTCACCTACAGAGACCTACCAAACAACACACACACACACTTAGTTTTATTATTCACTCCATATATACACTCTGTATCTCTCTGACTGATACACGACTACAGAATACTATACATACACTAAGTCTATCAAATCAGTTATCTTATATACATTGTATCTATCTAATTGATAGGCATCTTTAGACGTACTACGTTCAGCTGATATATATATATATATATATCTTATATATATATATATATATATATATATATATATATATATATTGTATATATATATGTATATGTATATTATGTATTATATATGTTATATGGTATAAATATATATATATACATTGATATATATATATATCAATTCACCACCTACGCACTATCTACCTGAACTATACTCACCTATAGACATATTCTTCGCACATTAAGTTTACCTATTCAGTCAAAGTCTATAAACTGTCTATCAACAACTACAATAATCTGTGCTAATCTAAAGAAAGGTAAAAAAAACAACTCAGCAACCAGAAATCAAAGTAAAAATGACACAAAAATATCTTTAAAATAGTAAGAAGTAAATTCATATATAAATATATATATACACACTACATATATGTGTATGCTTGTATGTATGTGTATGCACTTGTGTGTGTGTGTGTATGTGTGTATGTGTGTGTGTGTGTGTGTGGTGTGTGTGTGTGTGTATTTGTTACAGATATGAATATAGTCAGTTGATAACTAAACTTTTGATCTATCTAAATGTTTCATCTGAAAATTACAGACCAGCAAACATTAATCATCTTAACTGTACTAAAAAAACAATATAATGTCAAGGGTTGTTGTGTTTTGCAATACATACATACATACATACATATATGTGTGAATATGTGTGTGTGTGTGTATCGTCCCTGTGTGCGTGCCTCTGTGTGTGTGTGTGTGATGTTTTATTATTTCGTTGCACAATGAACCTTTGATTGATTGCAGTTCTGTCTGTTGTTTCTGACCAATGTCACATAAACCAAGAAAATTTAGGAAAAAAAACAAAAAAAACTTTGATAACTTTCAAAATAAATAAATTTAAAAAAGACAACGCTATAAAATAAAAGCTATTAACAAGTGATGATTACAGAATGCTTAACTATTTAAGCATCAAGAACGGTAGCAGAACGTGTCGGAATGAAGTGGCTGAGTGGATCCAGAATAAATTGATTTCTTGGTCATAGGTTTATCAGTTCTAGTTGGTAGAAGATACTTTCATGTAAAAATATGGAAAATGCAGAGAAAAGTTTTAATAACAAACAAGATGGGGACAAATATCCGTCGAATGTAAATAATGTAAATAATGTAAATAATGTAAATATAGTCGCAGGAATGACTGTGTGGTAAGTAGTTTGCTTACCAACCACATGGTTCCGGGTTCAGTCCCACTGCGTGGCACCTTGGGCAAGTGTCTTCTACTATAGCCTCGGGCCGACCAAAGCTTTGTGAGTGGATTTGGTAGACGGAAACTGAAAGAAGCCAGTCGTATATATATGTGTATATATATGTGTGTGTGTGTGCGTGCGTCTGTGTGTGCGTATATGTGTGTGTGCGTGTGTGTGTGTGTGTGTGCCTGTGTCTGTCTCCATTTGTTCCCCAACATCGCTTGACAACAGATGCTGGTGTGTTTACGTCCCCGTAACTCTAGCGGTTTGGCAAAAAGTAACCGATAAAATAAGTACCAGGCTTACAAAGAATAAGTCCTGGGGTTGATTTACTCGACTAAAGGCGGTGCTCCAGCATGGCCACAGTCAAATGACTGAAACAAGTAATAGAGTAAAAGAATAATGTACATAATTCCTCATCTCTTAAATATAGAACTGAAAATATTTTTGTCCTACACTGCTCAAACACATTCACTACATCACAGTAAAAATATTGCAGATTATGTGACAAGTTTACATACCATGTAATGCAGTAAAAGGGCAGAATCGTTTGCAAGTCAGACAAAATGCTTAGCGGCATTTCGTCAGTCTTCATGTTCTGAGTTGCCGAGGTCGACTTTGTCTTTCATCCTTTCAGTGTCGATAAAATAAAACAGCAATAAAGCGCCGAGGTCGATGTAATTTCTAGCCTTGTACCAACATTTGAAACTAATATTACATATGATGCACCGCGGGGTGAAGATGAATTCATTGCATAAATGCTAGAACAGATATCACTGTAGAAATGAAGTGAGTAAATAAGGTTTTGAAGTATTAATATTAGATATCATGGCACTTATTTGAGAGAGAAAACTCTTACAGGTTCACGCAGGGGACTACTTATATATCAGTTGCTGGAGGAATGTGTTACTAATAGTCAAGAGACAAATATTCTCTGCGTTTTAGAGAAACACTGTTTATCTAAATAGCATGGTAAATTTTCTTTCTAATAATTCTGTTTTCTTGGATTCGCATGATTCTGATACTTGAAAAATTCGATCATGGAATAATATATCCCAAATGAGTGATCTTGGCATAACTGGAAACTAGGAGAGTGGCTACATGACTTTCTAAAGATAGAAATCAAGTAGTCGTATCAAACAGAGCCACATCCGAGGAAATGCAAATAGCGAGTGGTGTCTCACAGAGCACTGTGTTTGGAACACTGCTGTTCATAATGGCTCTCTCAAATATGCCATCCAGACAGAGAGCGGCCTTCACAAGCTATAAAGATGATCAAAAGTTTCACAAGTAATTCAAGACCTTGAAGATGGCATGCCCCTACAACAATATTGTGGGTGGCATGCACCTACAATATACACGTGCGCTGACGACAATAACATGGAGTTAAATACAATGCAGACAAAATACATTGGAACTGGAGGGATCTTAGTTCCAGAATCACAATCAGTGTGTGACCTGAGCATTGACATGTTTTGTGATGCATTCTACTATGTGCATATTACTAAGTTGGTAATGAAATGCAGGCGGTTGACTGGATACATCCTTAGAAACTTCAGAACAAGAGAACAGGAAGTCATGATAGCGTTTTTCACTATTGCTCGCAACTGTAGTCATCGAGTGAAAGTGTGCAGTCGAAGCAGTCCAGCGTAGCTACACGAAGATGATAGTCTCAAAGCCACAAATTAGCTACTAGGAAAGAATCAAGAGGTTAAGACTTTACTCCCTGGAACGAAGGCTGGAAAAATATGCTGTAATATACATCTAGAAGATCATAGGACTTGTCGCACACTTTGGGGGTAAAAGTTATATAAACGCCAGAACAGTGCGCCAATGCATAATGACTAAAATCCTTTCCTACCATCAACATACAGGAGCAGACACTGTAATAACTTGCGATTCAAGGACTCAAATCTCTTTAATCTTTTCTCAAGGGAGCTAAGAGACCTATATGGTATGAATGTAACTGCTTTCAAAACTGAATCTCCTACTGTCAAGAGTCCCAGAAAAACCATCTACACGTCAAGGATGTGGAAATGAGGGCAGCGGCATTAAATGCCCAAATGCCAACAAGTAAATGAGGATTAATGAAGATGTAGCAACACCAGTTGGTGGTGCTCTGACATGGTCGCAACCTGTGAGCTGAAACTAACGATATAAATATATATATATATATATATATATATATATATATATATATATATATATATGTCATCAGCATAACTTGTTGGATAAGGGCATATCTGAGATGGTCACTATGAACACCACCTGACAGAACGATGTATCATTATTTGCAAAAGAGGTTTTCAGTTAGAGTCCGTTAAGAGTGATTTGAATTAACCATTGACATGCGGTCGAGTCAGCAGTATCTTAGATTAACTAACATTAATGAGAAGACACTATGCTTCAACCAAGCGTCAAAATAACGATATAACACATCAAATGTACATTCACACACAAGTGCATATACATGTACACACACATGCACACATATTTGCAGTAGTGTATATGTGTATGCCCACAAAGATCTATATAAAAACATACATATGCTGGGTGTCTGAGCTAAATTTGACAATTTGTATTTGTCATTTTTTCATAGTATATATATTATATTATAGGGAGAGTTTACAAAAGAAACAAAAGACGAAGACAGGTGGTGTACAAAACAAACAGATGTATTAGTATAACGCTCAGGAATAGAAAAAAGTCTTTTACGTTTCGAGCCTACGCTCTTCTACAGAAATGGACACAGAAAAAAACAAGGAGGGAAACAAGGAGATAAAACTATTATATTTATATTATATAAATAATACAAACATATATTACATACCTATATGTATATATGTATATATACATGCATGTACATATATGTATGTATATATGCATGTATTTATGTATTATTTATATTATCATATGATCGAACGCCACGCATCCTTTTCCAAGTATATATATTTATATACATATATATGTGTGTGTGTGTGTGTGTGTATTTATATAGATAGATAGATAGATATAACGTTGATTTAGAAAGCCTTTAGTTGATCGGTTTCTACGCATACTGCAGAAAATTTTAAACCAGTGTATAAGGAAGAAATGCAAAGCTAACATGATTATATTTGATCTCAAAAATAAAGTATATAATTAAGCAAAGCAAAACATTTATTTACTTTAGCAATCTAGCATTTCTGCCACTCACTTTTCTTCTAGAAGAGTTAATATTCTCTCTCTGATTCGGAACATCAAATGTTACAATTGATCGATCATATGTAAGTTTTGATGAGGTAGATGGCCAGTTAAATAAATAAATAATAGAAATAATGACAATTTGTATATGGTTCATAAAACTACATAAACTGAAGATTATTTATCCGGTAAGATATACAATCAGTCATCATAAATAAATTTGGGAAAACTAACACATTACTGATATAAGCGTGATGCGTCTTACGAATACACGAAACAACACACACGCACACACACAGATAGATAGATAGATAGATAGATAGATAGATAGATAGATAGATAGATAGATAGATAGATAGATAGATAGATAGATAAAAGTATGATAACAAGCTTCTTATTCCAATGATGTTCCGTGCGTTTCACTACTAGGGTTGTTTAGAAGACTGCTAAAATTGAATGTTAAATGTTTCTCAGTTGAAGCTTATCATTCAGTATAGACTAGTTATTAGTGGTAAGGGCTAAAAAGACTCATTGACACAAGATACAATTATGTGTTACGTGATACAATAAAGTGTTCCCTGCAGGTCCATTGCTATGCTTTTGAATTGCCATCGCAGTTTTCCAAAGAACCAGTATTTATGCTTAGCTTTCCTACATTTGCCTTGTAGCTTCTAACTGGTAATACTATTCCGTGTAGAAGTTGATTAACGAGTTGTTAACAATCCCTCGTTCCCCCTTCCTTGTCGTGAAGCAGGCTGGATTACAAATTTCTACTTTGAATTGTAAATATAGCAGTAGAAGTTGTATATCTATTGTACAAATAATTTGTACTCGCCTTTTATCCCTTTCTCCTAGTATAAGAATAAGCGCACATACATAAACACACACACAAACACACAAACACACACAAATACACACACTCACACACTCACACACCTACATACATATATATATATGATTTATGCTAGTATATATTCACATCATGATCTTTTTCATCTAATGGTAACTTTGGTAACTTGGTATAGATGAACATTTAATCTATTATTTCCCGCTCACGATCGAGTGGTTGTCAACTAAACACGTTGCTTATAGAATGTCCAATGTGTAGAATATGCCGGCTCCTAATAGAATTAATCAACAAAACCCAGTTAAAAGTGGAATAGTTCAAGATCGAATGGCACCCATATCCTTGAAAGAAGAAGATCATGTAACCTACCGCACGACTGGAATGGAAGTTAGATCGCTATTCAGTTCTATAACGAAGTAGATAGAGAATTTTTTATCATAGTAAGTCATAAACCAAATGAGTAGAAGAAATTGTTGACAAAGATCAAAAGTTTATGAATAAGTAAATATACATACACGAAAGCAAGGATACGTACGTACATATATACGAGGGAGTGCTAAAAATTCCCTGGTTTTAAGACCTGGTTGAAGGCTCAACATTCACAGTTCTTTTACAGGACTTAGAAAAACTGAAGGACTGCTGCAATAAGCGAGTGAATATGGGAGGAGATTATGTTGAGTAAAAGCTGATCCTCCAGTATTTTCTTTGCTCAAAGCCAAGAACTTTTCAGCCTGACCTGATATATACATATGCACATATGCATGTATATACATTTGTATATATATATATATATATATATAGATATATATATATATATATATATATATATATATATATATATAAAATGTTGACTGTCCACTTTTCGTGTTCAGTCCTTAATTGGTATATATATATATACTCAGAATAAACAACAAGAATGACTCCGGTAATTTGGTACGATCGTTTCGTGCTGCATCATTTTATTAAATACTTGTAATACTTACAACATTTAATAAAATGATGTAGTACGAAACGATCGTACCAAATTACCGGAGTCATTCTTGTTGCTTATTTTGATTATATTCACCCCACGGATTTTTATGGATGACACTATACAGAATTCTGGTGCATCTAAATTAAGTACCTATTAATTTGAATCTAAATTTTGCTGAACTTATAATATATATATATATATATATATCTATATATATATATCCTTTGTATTATGCATAACCCCCTTTATCTAAGCATATGCATACATTAATATAGCATCATCGTTCCTCCTCTTCATCATCATCATCATCACCATGTTGTATCCGTTTCTCATTGATACTTTGTTCGAAACTGTTTACTTTATCAGCGTTTTGCAAACTGTTGCAATTAATTGTTATTTCCTTGATCACATTTTAGTCTCTTGAGGTCAAATTTCACTACTTATAACATTGTCTTCTTTAATCTTACTATTTTGCAGGTTCCTTCGATGTGAATTGCTTTTGCATTTCTTTACTAACTACCATGCTATATACAAATTATGTACTTGTGTCAGCACAGTGTCTCTTTTCTTGAACACTATATTTAACAAGTGGCATCTCAAGGCTTTTAAAACACACTGGATTTACCAGGGCACCACGAGTATAGGAGGCAAATTCTAATCTGATTCCTCAATATATTCAGTCTTCCCATTTCTACACACATTCATTTTACACAGGCAGTCAACCCTGCTTCCCTATTATCCTTTTAGCTTTCATACATTCATTGCATTCAATGCTTAAGTTTTTTAATAGGACGCACAAAAACAATCGGCCTTTCACTCGGAATGGATCATTTATTGCCAGCGATAGCAAATCTCTAATCCTTTCTCACTCACATTCTACTCTGTTTAGGAACAATGAGCCTTAGGAACAGTCAGCCCTTCTATTAATCAGTTAAACTGTACAAAAGAAGTTCCTGTCTTCTAAGGATTCTTCGGATCATTTGAAAGAATTTGTTTCATGGGTGATCTACGTCGGCTACATTCAGCTTATATATGATTCCTTAGGAAACCATAGTTTATATTGGTTATACCATATGAAATTTGTACCTAATTTTTACTTGGCATATCAAGAATGGACATTTTCCAAACGGCAATACAATCCACTTTTCGTTACTGCCAGCGAAAGCTATTGTTTTCGCAATTTTTGCTTTTTATCCTCTTGATCCTGGATTTTAATTCGACAATCAAAATCTTCGAAAGATACAGCAGTGACAACTAAGTCATCGGTATACAAAAGCTACAACAGAAAATCAGTTTTAAACTCCTGATGGAACCTGTAGGACTATAACGAAAAGTGGAGGCAAGTGTAAAACGAGTCGTTTCCAAGCTATTTCTATTCCACAACAGTTATGAGCGATTCCTTTACATCAAGTTTTCCTAACGTCCATCTGACTACTGAGCGCCGTATACTGTGAAGTCAACGAATGTAACAAATATGCACCTGATGATCACTAAGGACTTTTATTGTAATATTCACTATGAATTAAGCATAGACGATATCCCAGACAGGCACAAATCTGAACGTCACTTCATTTAATTAATTCCTTTCTTAATTTTACTAAAGTTTCGTTTGTTAATTTTATAAACTGACCATTAGTTAGAAGAACGTTTCTTTTTGGAGCAACTCTTTTGCTTGTGACAGCTGATGATACTGTTGGTGTCATTAGGTATGATACCATTTTGTACTATCTTATTGATTATGTGAATGGCAAAAGTGTGTTCAACTTCGTAGGTTATTTTCAGCATCTTAGCGGATATTTTCTTCATGGTCTAATTGCTTTTCTTTTCATCATATCCTTTAAATATTCTTTTTATTGAGCAGCCGTCGAATTAAATAGCAGATCTCTACCTTCCCCACCCTTCTCTCCCTTTATCGCTCTCTTATGCATTATCATATTCAGTAAGTTTTCAATGCCTCATCCTTTCTGATATTGTTGATGGTGATGGTAAGCACTCCGCTACCATTTCGTACATACTGTATTTTCCAAAAGGTTTATTCTTGCTGACACACAGCCTTTCAATTCGGAATATCTAAGATTCTCATTTTTTTATGTGTAGAACAATAGCAAACATCTTAACTTCAGCTTTCACCTATTATATATATTTGTCGATCTCTAGACTGTGTTGCGATTATATTTCTTCAAATCAATCCAAAGACTCTTTCTCATTGTTTTCTCTCCATCAGCCAAACCATGGTGTTTAGATGTCACTCTCTTTCAAGATAGATACTTCCTCTGTTCACAGATTGCCTCGCACTAATTCTGCATTATTTCTTCTCCATATTGTTTACCTCTATTTCTTCATCCTGCTCTCAATACACATCAGCTAATGCTTAATTCTGTATAGGTAAAGGTGGCGGATATTTCAGCTTCTATTCCTTCCATTAAATCACTAGTCTCCATTGTATGATATATTTTAAATAGGGAAGATTTCGCATTCAATACTAGCTGTCTATCTCAATTGCTAGTATTTATACAATCTACTTAGCTTAGATATTTCATGGTAAAATTTACTGGTGCTATTGGGTCAGATGAGTAGGTCATTCACATCACACATCTCAAGATAAATAAATCCCTTTTCAATCGCTTCGCTGTATTGGGAACCAACATGAGCGACAGAGTAGCCAACAGAGTACTCACCAACATGTCTATTAATGTCAACAGTAGCGATAAAGACGCCGCTAACATTTGTTACCGAGATAGTTTGTCGGTGAAATTCATTGAAACATTTCTTTTGCTTATCTATCGGCCTTGATTATGGTACATAAGAAGGGAGCTCTGTTGCTGTTGTGTAGCCTATCACTAGCCTATCATTAATTATACTATTATACTGTCTTTCTAGTCTAAGGTCAATAATTTTAAGATTAATCATCCATTTTGTTTATTTCAAATATATGTGTGCATGTATATATGTACATATACATATACATGCATATGTATATATATATATATACATATACATGTATACACACACACATATATATATGTGTGTGTCTGTATACATGCATATATACGTATATATACATACACATATATATATGAAGACGTATATATATATGACTATATACACATTTGTGTTTATATACTATATATGTATGTATGTATATACTTGTGTGTGTGTATGTTGATATATATATATACACACACAAACAGACACACTCATATATATATATATCAATGCATAGATCTAGATAATCTGGTATATATACACACGCAAATTCGTATGTTTACGTATATGTTTTTGCGTGTGTATAAATGTGTTTATGTGCATATATTATATAACATCTCATTTGAAACAGATATGGCTGCTTCTGAATTGACTTTCACTCATCAATAAGTCTGTCATCAATCTTTCATAATGTCTTGAAGTGTCAGAATGTCTACCAAGACCGATATCGATTGATCTCTGAGGTTAGATAGAAAATAATGTAGAAATAACTACTTGTTTGTCCTTTATCATTACATCTGCTATTTATTTTAACTGTTTATTTAATGTTTTGCTGTTCTTCTCTTTTGTCATTGTATTTCATCGGGAGTTCTTTTAGGATATCTTCTAGAGAACAATGAGGTCATCTATAGATACGAGGTTTAATATATTTGCACGCAGCGTGAAAAACAATATATTTACGTGTATATGTATGTATGTAAGTATGTTTATATATGTATGTAAGTATGTATATATATATATATATATATATATATATATATATATACATATTTAACGGCGGTGCATCAGTATGGCCGCAGCTCTGAGCTGAAACCAGAGAAAAAAATAATTATATTTATATGTGTGTGTGTGTGTGTATATATATATATATATATGTATGTTTATATATATACATATATATACACATATATATATATATGTATATATATACACACACATATATATGCACACACACATATATATACATATATGCATTTATGTATCATTCTACATTTCTATCTATCTATCAAACCCACCCACAAACACACAAAAATATATATTATTTGATCCTCTGTCTGGAGAAGCTATAATGAGATGTTTTTTTCTTTTTTATCCTAAGAGTACAAATTTGTAATTCCTATTATCAAATGAAACATATGTTATGGTGAATAAATAATAGCAAAAAAATTTACAACCGTCTGTATTGATATACTTATACATACATATATACATGCATACATATATATATGTATGTATATATGTATATATATAGTATATATATACACACAAATATATACATACATAATTATGTGCATATATTGATATGTATATATGTACATATATATATAGAAACATACACATATATAATTATGTACACACACACACACACATATATATATATATATATATATATATACAAACATGTATACATATATAATTATATGTATATATTAATACATATAAATATATATAATAGAGAGAGGGAGAAAGTGATAGATATGTAGGTAGAAAGTTAGATAGATAGATAGATAGATAGATAGATAGATAGATAGATAGATAGATAGATAGATAGATAGATAGATAGATAGATAGATAGATAGATATATAGGTAGATAGATATAGTCAATAATGAACATAAGGAAAGCTTACTCGATACGTAATGTAATGTATCATTACTTTTATGCTGCTGAAGTCGTAGATTAGTCTTATGTTAATAACTATTAATCAGAGAGCATAAAGTTTTTAATGTAATAAAACGTACTTATTTTGCAGAGATCGCCTCGTCGCATTCTTATACCATTGAATAACGAAGAATAACGTAGGCAATATGAGTCACATACGAAAAGTAATTATTGCCAACAGAAAGAAAAAGCCTTTCATACGAAGAGACATTTTAGCTTCACATAATATAAAAGCATTTTTTTGTAAACATCAGCGAAATGAAAAACAAGTACCATCAATTAAAATAATTTACTAAAATAATCATTCTTTGCTTTGATGGTAAATTTCCCTTGTGGATCTCTTAGTATGTTCTGTCACATACGTCACGTTGGTGTATCCTTTTCCTGAATGCTTACTATGATTACACTTGTTAGCAGCTTATATTTCGACTTGATTTCACATGGAATTTTATGTTTGCTCGCGATCAGGTTGTACTAATGAATTCAGTAACCCATTACTCCTCCCCCTCCTCCTCCTCCTCCTCCTACTACTACTACTACTACGACTGGTAATAATAATAAAAATATTATTATTAATAATAATAAAATAATTAGAATAATAATAATAATAATAACAACAACAACAATAATAATATTAATAATAATAATATTAATAATAATAATAATAATAATAATAATAATAATAATAATAATAATAATAATAATAATAATAATAATAATAATAAATGCCCTGATGCAGTACCAGGCAGTGGCTCTCATGGCTTCTGATCTTAACTGATTGGAAGTGTTATCATGTACATTGTTTTGTCTTGGTATAAAAGACGAGCTACAGCAAATATTCTGCTCAATACCACAGATTTGCTTGTCAGTTGTTTGACCTTAACCAGTTGAGCATGTCCCTTAGTGGCTGACGATATGTGCATCTCTGATCACGAGCAGAAGTAGTGGGGGAGCATCATAGCCATGTGTTGAGAGGGATTCTTTGGGGTTTGAATAATTCACCTCTGGAAACATGGGTGGTTCTTTCAACATCCTTAAACAACCCTTATTCAGGGACCTTTTGAGCGGGATGGGCTACTCAACCTGAAGAAAACTCTAACTGGGCCCCACCTGCAAGGTCATGTGCTGTTTATCTTGATATGAGATCACCATGTCGCGCACATATTGTTGTGATGCATGTGCCTGGTGTACCCTTATCAGACGGGTAGTCATGATGGGTATATTGGGCTTCGTATATTTTACCCCAGTGTCACTTTGATGGCATGCACTGCTCTCTCACTCAATAATAATAATAATAATAATAATAATGATATTGTGCTGACACCAAACGAATACTAAAATCGCCACGATAGGGTAGGACAGTATATACATTGGAAGATATGTAAACACTACAAATTCGGCAGTCCTGCTAACTGGTATGAACACCATCCTCAGCCAGTTTTTGAAGATAAAAAATGTCACCATCCTCTGGGATTTTCCAGTCAACACTGACAGAACGATCAAGGCTAATCGACCAGACATAATTGTTAAAGACTGGGAAGAAAATACCTGCAGACTAATAGAGGTAAGCGTCCCCACTGATAAAAATATATTTGTAAAAGAATTTGACAAACTTAGTAAATATAAGGACCTGGAAATCGAAATACAAAAGATGTGGAATCTTAAAACAAAAACTGTTCCTGTTATTGTAGGTGCCCTAGGTATGATAAAAAAGGGATGTCAGAAACATCTAGACAATATCCCTGGGGAACCATGTCTCAAGGAAATCCAAAAGATTGTGCTAACAAGTACTGCCCACATCCTTAGAAAAAACCCTATCAATTATTATCATCATCATCATCATCATCATCATCATCATCATCATCATCATTATTATTATTATTATTATTATTATATTATTATTATTATTATTATTATTATTATCATTATTATCAAACGATGAGCTAGCAAACTCGTTAGCATACTGTACCAAATTAGCATCATTTTGTCCGTTTTGGGGTTCTGAGATCAAACACCACCAGGTTCGACAATGCATACCTCTCTCTCTCTCTCTCTCTCTCTCTATATATATATATATATATATATATATATATACAAACACACGTACACCCAATATATGTATACATATAGATATATATATACATACATACATACATATATACATACACAACACACACTCATACTTATGCAAATACACATTCACATCACCGGACATGAAATATAAGAATGTGTGGGATACACAGTTGAATGTTATATATATATATGTTAATGTCAAATGTGTATTCTAAGAGAAATGCATCGAAATATCCTCCCACTTATTTAATTTTATATTATATTAAATAACAATGAATCCGCAAAGAACTCTTTTTTTAAAAGTATTTCCACCCTTACAATTGCTTGACATAGTATCAGGTCATCGTTTTGAGTTTGTAATATATATCTAGGAAATCATATCACGATGCTCAGATGAATATGATTTATGAAGATATTTATTCGATATTTATTGAAAAGAAATTCCCTAAAATAGATTTTATATATACATGATGACAGTGGCGTGCTTTTATGGAGAATAATTTGCGATCGTATTTGAGTCGATTTAGGGAGGATTTGACTAATTATTTTGTGAACGACGGCTTACTATTACAGTAGATATCAATAATATCATCGATAGTTTTCCAGAGGAAAACGTGAGACCAGATAACCATAGTTTGTGGCCATATCACAAACCGAATGTGCAAATAGTTCACATACATAGGCAATCAAGTCATTCGTGCAGCATCTTGAGAATTGTCAATATTTTTATTGACCAGGTATTTTCCATACATTTTGAAGAAGAAGCTTTTTAGATGTAACGTGGTATCATGATTAAATTCTTAGAAACAGTGAATTCTCTGATTAGACAGAACATATAAAAGCTTTGGGAGATAAATGTACTGGACAAATAAAAGATATGGGAAATTGATGATTTTTATCGTATATCATAGTATTTAATTTAGAATTAAGAATTAATACAGCTATTGAATTTTTTGATTTGATAACTCACCATTTTCCGTTGAGGCATAAACACGAAAAGGTATTGAATTGGAACTATGATATGATTAGTTATTTTCGTTTTAAATCAGATGCTATTATGTTGCACGGCTGTATGAGACAGATAGTGAAGCAACTAACCAATTTCTAATCATACAACTTTAGAATCGGTAAATAATTATGCACTAGATGATAACTGCGTAGCAATGTAACAGCCAGTATATAAACTGCCAAAGTCGAAAACACTAACTGTAATGAATCAAAGATGTATATCGCAGCAACTGAATTGACATTCAAAATCTATATTTTAGGCAAACCCATTGAATTATCAAACCTGATTGAATGTTATATCATTCTTATATGAGATGTTTTCATGAATTAAAATTACTTATTGGATTGTGTATAAGGCTCAAGACTATAGGAATGGTCATTTCAAATCAAAATACGATGTGATTTTGATTGAACGAGAAAATACAGAATTATGTGCCCATACACAAATGGCTTGAACGAAACCAAATTTTCATGAAACCATACAGTTTTGAAAACGTACCAACCTGTGAAAATTATCTACAGATGAAACTTTTCAAACAAATTATTTAAACAGCTACTACAAAAAAATTTCATACGAGAAGAATTGATTTACACGCTTGTATGATGTTCGCTTCTGCATGTAGGATTAAATGTGTGAAGATATTTGTATAATTTTTGTATTACAACATCAACTAGGAAGAAGATTGAAAAAGTGATCTTGAGGCAACCAGTTTTATAAATATTGCTCACTTGAATATTCTTTAAAAGATTTGAGAGAAGCATTCCTCAGTATCTCTCATATCCTGTGCTTTAAGTGATAACAAGCTGAGATAGTGAATAGAAAGAGTGGAAATACAAAACACGGCTTACTGGTATTTTGAGCCCTTCAGTTCATGTGTGTGTGTGCGTGTGTGCATGCTTACACACGTCTTTATAAATAAATTGATATGTATCTTATCTACACATATGCTCACATCACTCCCTGTTTTTCATTTTTCCTTTCACTACCGTATACTGCTCCTCTCAAACTCCCTCTCTCCCTCCCTCATTGTCATATCTATACTGTCATATATCTACATACACATCAAACAGACCCATACGGTCATCCCAACCCAACATAGATGGAGATTGAAAGCACACACACTCATAGATTTATATACGCCATCAGAGCCGTCTCCTTCATTACCACCACTATCAACCTCACCACCATGATGGCCACTACGAAGCTCATAGAGATTCTGTTACCAATATTTGAAACAAACACCAAAGATATTAAATTTTGTGACACCCCACCACCTACTGCCTCATTTCTTTCAATAAAATAAATCTTGAACAAAAATTATAGCAAATAAATGTTGCAAAAATGTATAAAAAGAACAAACAAAAATATTTTATAAACTCGCACCACCAGACTGCCATACACCTAGCCACATATATACAGACACACAAATACATAGAGGGAGAGTGAGGGGAGGAAGAGAAATGGAGAGAATGGGAGAATGGTAGAGAAGGCAGAGATGGGGTGGAATTTAATACAAAATATAACAAAACTAAAGTGAATCTAAGTAACAAAGAAATAAATAAAAGCAGAATACACATAAAAATGTTCATACAAAAAACATACAAAAATATAATTTAAAAAGAAGTAAACAAAGGAAATATCTTTTAGGAGAGAATTTACTGAATTTGGAAGCAATAAATTGTAAAAGATGTTAGGAAGTGAAGTGATATGGCGAGGCTAAAATAATGAGTATTGAAAGGAAGAATTGCTGGGAAGTGGAGATTGAATCAAACACATATGCCATACTGTGGGATTTAGATATTTAAGTATCAACCTTTGACAATAAATTTTCTCTCGGCTGTGTATAAGATGTGAACGTGTTGTTGTTGTTGCTAGTTTTTCTTGGTGGTGGCTGTGGCAATCGTAGTAGTGTTAGTGTTCAGCCTCTTGGTAAGCTCTTCGTATGTTGATTCACGACCGTAGTTATTTACACCGTGGCTGTCGTGAAGGCGCAATGGCCCAGTGGTTAGGGCAGCAGACTCGCGGTCATAGGATCGCGGCTTCGATTCCCAGACCGGGCGTTGTGCGTGTTTATTGAGCGAAAACACCTAAAGCTCCACGATGCTCCGGCAGGGAATGGTGGTGATCCCTGCTGCACTCTTTCACCACAACTTTCTCTCACTCTTACTTCCTGTTTCTGTTGTACCTGTATTTCAAAGGGCTGGCCTTGTCACTCTCTGTGTCACGCTGAATATCCCCGAGAACTACGTTAAGGGTACACGTGTCTGTGGAGTGCTCAACCACTTACACGTTAATTTCACGAGCAGGCTGTTCCGTTCATTCGGATCAACCGCAACCCTCGTCGTCGTAACCGACGGAGTGCTTCCATCCACACCGTGGCTGTACCATGCAGTGGCTAACGCATAATTAGGTAACTCCAGATGTGATTGAAAGGATGCTTCAGTCCTGTTTCTTATTTCTTTATTGCCCACAAGGGGTTAAACATAGAGGGGACAAACAAAGATAGACAAAGGGATTAAGTCGATTACATCGACTCCAGTGCGTAACTGGTATTTAATTTATCGACTCCGAAAGGATGGAAGGCAAAGTCGACCTCGGCGGAATTTGAACTCAGAACGTAAAGACAGACGAAATACTGCTAAGCATTTCGCCTGACGTGCTAACGTTTCTGTCAGCTCGCCGCCTACTTCAGTTCTACACTGGTGGAAATATATATTGGTACACGTCAATTTTTTTTATTTATTTAATTTCTAATGAACATAAATGGAATATACCAATACTATATATGCATTCACATGCATAAACTAAATATATGCAAAAGAAACTAATAAATTATAGTAACTAATGAATTTATATACAATTATAAATATTTAGGGGTGAAACAAGTATTCGTGCAGAATAAATTTATGATTTTCTATGCCACAAAATACTGTTAAAATAATTTTTTACTACAACTTTCTCGTTTGTTTCAATAATCTGATCAGTTGTCATTTTTAAGTGTCAAAACATTAGCTTCTTCATTCAGCATTGAGACAACATAAAGTAGTATCGTTATAATGGCGAAAAGTAAAGAACTCACAAATTCAATGAAAAACTTAATTATTGAACAGTGGAAAGCTGGTAAAAGTTACAGGAAAATAGAGACCTTTTGTATTCCATTTTCAACCATATCTTCACTTATTCAAAGATATAAAAACATCGGGAACTGTTAAAAATAGAATAAGATCCGGTGCACCACGCAAGATTTCCCCTTGATCTTTAAGAAAAATGGAGCGAAGAATCGGAAAAAACGCAATGATCCCCAGAAAGGAGTTGCAAGAAGATTTGTTAGCTTCAGGGACTAGTGTTACACTACGAACAATCAGCAACGAACTCCATAGGAATGAACTGAAATCACGCTCTCCTAGAAAATCTCCGCTGTTGACTAAAAGGCATAGAGATGCCTATTTAAAATGTGTTTATGAACATAAAGATAAATCTGATACATTCTGGGAAAATGTTCGAAAATTGAATTGTTTGGACGAAATTCGCGTAGCCATGTTCAGAAGAAAGATGGTACCGCTATTCGCCGAAAAACACAATTCCTACTGTAAAGTTTGGAGGTGGCAACATCATGGTGTGGGGGGTGTTTCTCTGCAAATGGTAATGGCAATTTACATGTGATAGATGGTAGAATGAATGCAGAGATGTACCAAAATATTTTGAACAATAATTTATGGGACTCTCAAGAAAAGCTCAAGGGTGGGTTTTACAACAAGATAACGATCCGAAGCACACGGCGAAGTCTACCAAAAAGTAGATTGTCGATTACAATAGAAAATTATTAGAATAGCCACGCCAGTCACCTTACTTGAACCCCATTGAAAATTTGTGGCATAATTTGAAAATTAAAATTCATTCAAAAGCCCCAGCGTACATTGGAGATTTGAAGAAAATTTAACAAGAAGAATGGGAAAAATTATATATATACGACGGTCTTCCTTCAGTTTTTAATCTACCAAATCTATCCAGGCTTTGGTCAGCTCGAGACTATTTTAGAATACACTTGTCCAAGGTGCCATGCAGTGTGATTGAACCTTGAATCAAGCTTCTTACCACACAGCCGCGTATGTATGCATATATATATATATATCTAATGTAGGATAAAATTTTTTTCGAAAAAGATTCTTTTCCCAAAAAATTTTATCAATGGCCAGCATATTAAAAAATACCTTTAAAGGTTAAATTTATAAACGAATTATATATATATATATATATACATACTTATATCTATATATAAAATATACATAACATTTTAGATTTATTGCATAACTTTACATTTACCTATATATGTACACACACACGTACACACACACACAGATGTAAATTTATTACCTGCCTCTACATATATGACTCATACATTCATTTTTTTTTCCTGTGAATTATACTAAATATGTTTTACACAAAGGAAATCTACACAGAATAGCACAGAAACGAAGTATCTTCATTTAAGTAATCACAATAATATAATATATAATACATTATATTATATATACAGGCATTCGCGCTTATCTATCTATCTATCTATCTATCTATCTATCTATCTATCTATCTATCTATCTATCTATCTATCTATCTATCTATTTATCTATCTATCTATCTATCTATCTATTTATCTATCTATTTATCTATCTATCTACCTATTTATCTAACTATCTATCTACCTATTTATCTAACTATCTATCTATCTATTTATCTAACTATCTATCTATCTGTCTGTCTGTCTGTCTATCTATCTATTTATCTAAGTCCTAGTAATATGCAGAAAATGATGTTGTGCGTGTTGAATCATTTTTTTAATATGCAGTTTTTATGTTTTGTTGTTGTGTGCAATCTCACCACTGTTATTTTTACCAGATAAGCAGTTTAGCTTTTGCATTCATGGAATACTTTCTTGGGTAGTCTTTCAACATCTAAGTGAAAGCGCGAAAGGCTAGTGCCGTTATACGTGCCAATGCAGCTTTAGTTTCCGGTAATTCCCTTGGATTTATCACCAGTAGAATATGTGTCACACTGTTCTATTTGAAGGGTAGTTAAGTATGTAAATCTCTTTCACTCTTTTACTCTTTTACTTGTTTCAGTCATTTGACTGCGGCCATGCTGGAGCACCGCCTTTTAGTCGAGCAAATCGACCCCAGGAATTATTCTTTGTAAGCCCAGTACTTATTCTATCGGTCTCTCTTTGCTGAACCGCTAGGTTACGGGGATGTAAACTCACCAGCATCGGTTGTTAAGCGAAATTGGGGGACAAACGCAGACACACAAACACAGATATATATATATACATATACATATATATGACAGGCTTCTTTCAGTTTCCGTCTACCAAATCCACTCACAAGGCTTTGGTCGGCCCGAGGCTATAGCAGAAGACACCTTGCCCAAGGTATCACGCAGTGGAACTGAACCCTGAATCATATGGTTCGTAAGCAAACAACTTACCACACAGCCACTAATGAAGCATTAAGTATTAACTCTGTTAGTAAATTTTTTTTAGGAGTGAATTCTACAATGTTGACTAATCTGTTTATGGGACTAATAGAAGTAACCTTACTTGTCATTCTTGAAACTGCAGAACTCCACAACGTCATCCTAAATAAAGTATTATTTAAGAAAATTTGTTCATTTGCTGATATTTTAAATATACTAAGATATATAGGCGTTCGATGTGTGGTAAGTAGCTTACATATGAACCACATGGTTCCGAGTTCAGTCCCACTGCGTGGAACCTTGGGCAAAGTGTCTTCTACTATAGCCTCGAGCCGACCAAAGCCTTGTGAGTGGATTTAGTAGACGGAAACTGAAAGAAGCCCGTCGTATATAAGTATATATATGTATATATATGTATATATGTGTATGTATGTGTGTGCATGCGTTTGTGTTTCGGTGTTTGTCCCCCTACCAATATCACTTGACAACCCATGCTGGTGTGTTTACGCCCCCGTAACCTAGCGGTTCGGCAAAAGAGACCGATAGAATAAGTACTAGGCTTACAAAGAATAAGTCCTGGGGTCGATTTTCTCGACTAAAGTGGGTGCTCCAGCATGGCCACTGTCAAATGACTGAAACAAGTAAAAGAATCAAAGAAAAGGGTAAAAGAGTAGATATAATGTTGGGCAATTTTCTAAAGGTATTTCTAAATAGAGTTCAAATTTCTGTGTCTATAGCTATGAGTCTCATCTACCTGTGTATCTACATGCGTGTAATTACGTGTGTTTCTCTTGAACTCCCTTTTATAAAAGTGATATCACTTAAAACCAGTTCTTTGTGATTATGTCCTGTGACCTAGTGGTTCGAAAAATCAGACTAATAAAATGTGCGCTAGACCTAAAGATAAGTACTAGGTCTGATATGGTCGTCTAAAATCATTCATTGTTACAGTCCCTTAATACTGCAGTCGAATAAAAGAAGCAGACACGTGACCATAAGCGTAAAAGCTAATCTGCTTAAAACTAAGCTATCTCAAACCAGATCATATATTTACCAGGCTGAGTAAAATGCAAGCAATGTTTTGAAACATGAAATTCATCACAATACATTTCAACAATGCGGAAATTTTATTCAGCGCATTTTTGCCAACGAGTTACAGTTTCTTTATTCTGGTAACATAAAAATCTGGAGTTCTGAACTCGATGAACTCTTTGAACGCACTTTCAGCATTGGTTTGATTTCTGAACTCCTTCTCTCCTAGGAAACCATCAAGATGCTGGAAAAGTGATAGTCGGTAGGAGAAAGGTCTGGGGAATAAGCTGGGTGGCGAAGAACTTCGTTGCCAAGTTCCCTCAACTTCTGGAGCGTCGTTAGTGAAACGTGTCGTCGCGCATTTTCATGAAGAATGATTGGCCCTTTTTTGTTGACCAGTCTAGGACGGAGGAGTAGCAATTCATTTTGGTAATGTCATGGCATTATCTTTCTACCGTACTGGTTTTTCTGGGTTTGAAAAAGGTTATAGTGGATGAGTCCAGCAGTGCACCACCAAACAGTCACCATAACCTTCTTTCTCAAGAGCTCGGATTTTTGGGAAAGTTTTCGGTGCTTCATTTTGGTCCAACCACTGCTAAGAACGTTTTTTTTATTATTATTGTACAGAATTCACTTTTCATCGCAAGTTACAACACAGTTGAGAAATGGGTAGGGTCTGGTTACGGTGAAGAAGCGACGAATAAATTTTTTACCTGCGCATTTTCTGATTTTCATGCAATTCGTGTAGTACTCATTTGTCGAGCCATTTTAATTTTATTTTCCGATCGCATGCCAATGGTTTCAGGCAGTTTTTCTGGCTAAGTTGAACATATTTTGCCAGTTCTCGAGTGGTTTTACGTAGTCTTTCTCCATGACGGTCATCGATGACAGATGGACATCCACTACACTCACAATCTTTAAGACTCAGGTCTCCAGTACGAAATCGTTTAAACCATTTTCGAGCTGACCACTCATTGGTCATTTCCTCATCAAACGTTTCGTTGATATCGCGAGAAGTTTCAGTTGCTTTACGTCCTTTTTTGAAGTTGAATAGGAAAATTCCATTTCAGACGATTGTAAGGGTGAAAAAAATATCAATGTTAATTTATTGATGCATTTGGGCAAGTATATGTCTGTACTTTCAGACAATTGCAAAATAATGTTTAAAAAATTCAAAACTCTGTAAAAATCCGGTACAAATCCTTCATGGTTCAAAACGTTGCTCATTTTTTACTCAACCTCATACTTGTAGTTTTCAGCAAGCAGCTCAGAGAGACTTTTTTTTATTCAATCTGTAAACAAATAGTAAATACATACGTGACTTTAATAAAGTCTGTCATGTGACTCTTCATTTGTTATATACATTGCAGCACTGGAGATTTATATAGTTACGCATTTTTTTTTGCCGGGAGCTATTTCTTTCATGTAGGAAGATTTCATAGAACATAAAAATATGACACACATATATACGTAAATATATGAACATAAACATGCATATATATATGTATGTATGTATGTATGTATGTATGTATGTATGTATGTATGTATGTATGTATGTATGTATGTATGTATGTATGTATGTATGTATGTATGCATGTATGTATGTATATATGTAATCATGAGCATACTGGCAGATACATTCTCTTCAATAACTCGGCTTTATGTCAAGTATGCATCTTATATTTGTATATATACTCACGTCATCATTTCAACACACAAACACACTAACACACACACATACACACACATATATCATAAACAGTGTTTACTGTTGAAAACATTGAATAGGCAAGAAGTAATACTAAGTATGTAGTTAGAAATAAAGGAAAGACGTCAGCATTAAGATAATTACAGCATAGAACTTGAGAAAATGTCCGTACGTTTTGCCATGCGTCACTTCATTCAAAAGGCACTATATTTTATATTATAAAGGGAGAGAAAAAGGGAGTAGCTATTTATACACTTTATTGTTGTTGTTATTGTTTTGATATTTATTGGATTATGTTCTTGGTAGTTTTGTTCTTGAAAATCCTCCAACAGTTTTTTTTTCTTTCATTCCTAATTTTTTTTCCCCCATACTTCATTCATTCTCTGCACCTCTTTTCACATGTGTATAAGTTCAATCTCTGCTATCCTTCATAAATGCATGCGTACACACATGGAAAATGCATGCTCACATGTATGCGTTCATACGCACATGTATGCGTTTATACGCACATGTATGCATGCAAGCGCTCATGCAACTACTCTTAAATACAACAAACGAGTAGATAGAGAGATAAGTACAGGAACAATGAGATAGATGTAAAACTAAATAAGTAGTGAGAGAGAAAGATTTATAAATGAAAATAGACCGACAAAAAGAAGCATGCTTGAAAAGATAAATTGATAAAGAATTTTTTAAATGGATAGGCAGAGACAGAAAGGCAGACATACAGATTCATAGAGAGACAGGCAGACATATAAAAAAGATAGATAGATAGAAAGATAGATGGATAGAAAGACATAAAGAAAGACAGAAAGAGACAAAGATAGAAAGAAAGAGAGAAAATTAGACAGACTGATGGTTGGATGGCTGTCAGGCTGGCTGGCTAGATAAATAACAGATAGATAGATAGATAGATAGATAGATAGATAGATAGATAGATAGATAGATAGATAGATAGATAGATAGATAGATACATGAATGGATGGATGCGATGGTGGATGGATGGCTAGCAGGCTGGATGGATAGATAGATAAATAGGTAGATAGATAGATAGATAGATAGATAGATAGATAGATAGATAGATAGATAGATAGATAGATAGATAGATAGATAGATAGATAGATAGATAAAAGATAGATAAACAGACAGATAGATATGTGGACTCATGGATGGATGGACAAAAGGATAGATGGATGGATTCATAGAAAAATAGATAGGTACTTAAGTAGATAGATAGATAGATAGATAGATAGATAATAGATAGATAGATAGATAGATAGATAGATAGAGATAGATAGATAGATAGTAGATAGATAGATAGATAGATAGATAGATAGATAGATAGATAGATAGATAGATAGATAGATAATAGATAGATAGATAAAAGATAGATAAACAGACAGATAGATATGTGGACTCATGGATGGATGGACAAAAGGATAGATGGAGGGATTCATAGAAAAATAGATAGGTACTTAAGTAGATAGATAGATAGATAGATAGATAGATAGATAGATAAATAAATAGATAGATAGATAGATAGATAGATAGATAGATAGATAGATAGATAGATAGATAGATAGATAGATAGATAGATAGATAGATAGATAGATAGATAGATAGGTGAATAAATGGGAAGATGGATACAAGCATGGATACTGATTTTTTTTTCTGACTTGTAATATTTATTCTTTTTCTAATCTTAGCTCATATTTTATGGTTTATATAAGCAATCTTGAAAACAACAACAACTACAGCAACAAAATAGCAGCAATAATATTAATGATGATGACTGTAATATTATGTAAAAATAAAACGAACATTTCAAAACAGACAAAAGCAAATCAAGAAATAAGAAGAGCCAAAGAAATTGGTGAACACTCTTCTAGTTCGGAGGTTAACTTGCTGTGAGAAGGAATCTAATATGTTTTGTAACATTATTTATGGCTGTAATTTTCAACATCATGCAGTATCAGCATAAACACACATACTCATGTTATATATATATATATATATATATATATATATATATATATATATATATATACAAGTATATATATATAATATATATATATACAAGTATATATATATATATATATATATATATATACATATATATATATACTTGTATATGTATATATATATATACACATATAGAAGTATATATATATATATATATATATATATATATATATATATATATATGCACACACACATACATATACATAATGAATATATGAATATATGCAAAAAATATATATAGTGTGTATATATAATTTTTATATACGTGTACACACATATATGCGTATATGTGTGTGTGTATAAAATGTTCACAACTACACAGATATGCACATATATATAGTTGTAAGTCTGTCAGTATATATACATATGTTCCACGTTTTTGAGTAGGGACAAAATGATAGTTGAGGTTTTTGTGATGTTATGGGTGATGGCAAATATTCTGTTTTATTCTAGTCCCCTCCCATCACATCATGACAGCTAGGATGCTATTCATTTATATATTTTTCTTTTTATTTATTCATTTATTTTTTGAAGTTTGTTTTTTTTCCACCTTTTGATTTTTGCAAGGGGGTTGGGCTTCACATTTTCCCCTTTTGGTTACTTTTTTTGTGGTTTTTTAAATTTTTACTTTTGCATTCTTGCTTTTAAATATAAGCACTGGAATGTCAGTCAATAAATATTTTTGTGCCCTGCCTCTTATGTTTGAATTTATCTCCTCCTTTTTCCGTTTCTTTTTGAATGCAGGGTGGAGCAGAGCAAGAAGCAACATCTTGAAATTATAAACAAAAAACAAAAGGAAAAAAAAAAAAAAAATAACAATACTGAAACTGCCATCAAGTACAAGAAACCCAGCTGTGCTACAAGAACATCAACAGCAACAACAACGAAAGCAATAATAATCTTAGTTAAAGAAGAACAAAACATCCAGAACAACAGAAATTAAAGTATTAACAACAAGAATAATCCTAATAATAATCCTAACAACAATCAGTATAACAAAAAAGGTAACAGTAGCAGCTGTGAGTCTACGGTAATAACTATTGTAAAATTAGCAACAATAGTAACATAGATAGCATGGTCAATAACAAAAAATGTTACAACAATAAAAATCACTAATAATAACAGCGAAGGATAGGTTTAAGATCTACAACACCAATAATACTTAGTGACAATAGAAACCCCAATCACTGCAACAGGTTCAGTAATAGCGACATCAACACCAACAATGGCAACAAATAAAGAACCAACAATATCCTCAATGAAAAATCACCTGTAACAATGAAAGCAAAATACATCATCCGCAATAAGAAAGTACAGTAATCGTTTTTACCAAAAAAATAAAGCAACGACAACGATAAATAGTTTAAGCATTGATAATCCTTTCTACTAAAGGCACAGGCCTGAAATTTTGGGGAGGGGACTAGTCGATTACATTGACCCCAGTCTTTCACTGGTATTTGATTCATTGACCCTTAAATGATGTAGGGTAAATTCGACCTCAGCGGAATTTGAACTCAGAACGTAGTGGCAGACGAAATACCTATTTCTTTACTACCCACTATGGGCTAAACACAGAGAGAACAAACAAGGACAGACAAACGGATTAAGTCGATTATATCGACCCCAGTGCGTAACTGGTACTTATTTAATCGACCCCGAAAGGATGAAAGGCAAAGTCGACCTCGGTGGAAGTTGAACTCAGAACGTAACGGCAGACAAAATACCGCTTAGCATTTCGCCCGGCATGCTAACGATTCTACCAGCTCTCCACCTTAAAATTTGGGCATTGATAATAACAACACTGCCAATGCCAATAGGAACACTCATTATATCATAGCATCATGAACAACAAGATCAAGCCGCGGAGCAATGTACAGCCTTTTAAGCAAAGGGGTGAATATATCAGACCTGTGTGACAACAGGTGGGCTACTCCGGTGATTTAAGATGGCCTCGAGCCTTTTCTGAAAGCTTGTCCATTGGGTAGGTAATGCCCTGTTTTACATCTCGATTTGTTTCATGAATTTGCACAAGTATTGACAGTGATGGAGTTGTTGCATGCAGAAACGCATTATATGTAACAAACTAACTAGAGAACTTATAAGCAGATACAGGAAACTGCCAACAATAACAGTTAAATCACTGTGAATATACATCTTACTGTCTTTAAATACTAAGTAAACATTAGACGATAAGTTGTTTCAGAAATACAACTTTGACATATAATGTGATACAAAGTGTAGCTTTCGACAAAGTTTAGTAAATAAAGTGGTCTCTCTCCAGAGCAGAAAATTTGAGATTAATCTGATTGGTTGCTAGGCTTCTGCAAACTCACCTCGATAAGCCCTAGTCTCTCTAAACTCGACTTATCAGTTATCTATTAATTTCCCCATTGACGCAATTTGTGTATATTTTCTCTAAATCTGATTGGTTCCTAGTCTTCTGCAAACTTACCCAGATGAGCCCTTGTCTGTCTATATTCTACATATCATCTGTTATCTATTAATTTCCCCATTGACATAATGTGTGTATGTTTTCTCAAAAAGAGATCTAACACTACAAACTTGCCAGTATGATGCTATTTTTCTTCTGCTCACAAAGCGATAACACTTGTGATGTAGCCATTTTATTTATTTTTCACGCGAGACTAACTGAAGTTTGTTTATTACAATACACAGTAAAATTAATTTTAAACAGTTCAATAATTTTATGCAGTTCCCTATGAATTGAAAGCCTTTCAACGTATTTCTGCTCAGTTGAAGCGAAACCTGAACGAAATGTTATACTTTATGTATAAGTACTGACATGTTAACTTAAGCACAATTTAAGTACTTCGTCAAGAGGCTTATTTAATGTGATTTCTTCAAATATTCCTTAAAGAATGAACACCATTTCATCTTCAAATAGGGGTTACATATCCGCAAGCCATGGACTTCAAAATGAGCACACCCAACACAAAATGATTGAAAAACAAGGCTACATTAATTGTCTTATGAATTTGCTCAGACGAGAAAACAATAGAATATCTTACACATATTAGAAATTTAAGCTCCATAATCCATAAAACTACTTATGACTTTCATTCAGATGCATCCAGGGCAAGAATCAATATCATGAAACTCACCAGTCGCCTCCTCTACTAAATTTGTTTTAAGAAGGAAAGAAAGTAAATACAAGCAAAATATCTTAGTAACCAAAGTTATGTACATTTTTAAACAGTTCATTTTTTATACTAAAGATTTTAGTCCACATGTCATGTTTGATTTAAAAAGAAGACAGAAACAATTTTCAGCTATTATCGAACTAGCACCAAGATGCAAAACTTTTCTGCTCATTGCTAGGTTAAGAACATCATTGTATGTAGCTAATATCTGTCATCAGAAGGCTTGTGATTGAGTGGAAAATGATGAAAGAAGAACAAATGGGTCATTGCATGATTTATGGCGTGCAGCCAGCAAAATTTATTCTACACCAAACGTATGTTTAGAAGGTAACTATATTTATAAATGTGTGTGTGTGTGTCTGAGTGAGTGTATGTATCTGTGTATGTATGTATGTATGTATATATATATATATATATATATATATATATTATATATATATATATATATATATATATATGGGCTATTCTTCTGAATGGTTGAGAGACAGAGAATTGTCTTGCCAAGAATCCATAGATTTTACACTTTTAAGTTTTCGTTATTGAACAACAAAAAAGAAAGTATATTATCTTCATGCATTTATTGGCTTAAAATTTTTTTTTTTCAGTTAATTTTTCCTTTAATTGTACATTCGTAAATTGCTGCTATTTTGATTTGGTAGAAATCCAGGCTCGAACATTAAACATTTACAGTTTAATTAAATTATCGACTTTACAGAATTAGCTGAGATAGGGAAGGTACAGAATAAAACGATGATTGCCCCATAGTCCTTTAGTAGAGTAAAAGAAAGGAGACAGAGAAGAACAGATAGTAATAGACTTAGTTTGAGATTTACTGAGAGGTTGAAATCAAAATGTTATTGAGAACGATCGAAAACATGTCTCTCTTACCTTTGTAACTAATGTAGTTCCTTTTATTCTTTGCATCGCGAGCATTCTTTAGTTTTTATATAACCTTTAATACAAGCCATTTCAAATTAAGGTTTTGTGTATTTTCTTCAATATACATGAACTTAAAATTTCATGAATGTACGTGAATGTCGTCTAAAATTTTATGGAGATACATAGTTCTTAGCTTTGGATAAGTTGCTGTAATGTAATATCTCTGGTTGTTTTTTTTTAACAATAGTAAGTTTGAAATACACATATATGATGTATGAGGTGCATTCCATAAGTTTTAAGACTTTATTAGGAGAGGTTATAACTATCTCAGATAATTGTTATTTTAATATATCACTAATATATTAATATTTTAATATATCGACTAATCTCCCCAATCAACTTTTGTTATTCCAGATTCAATGAGACGACTGTAACAGCACTTTGAACACATTCTTTTAAAGACGACTTGCCCGATGACTAGTTCACAGAATGCAGTCGGGACTCTTAGGAGCTCCCTAAGCAATAAAGTTTTGTGATAAACTAGGCAACAGTGATACAGAAACATATGTAAAGCTCCAGACAACTTATGGATTAACCTTTTCGCAGTAGACATTAGCTGAGAGACGTTGACAAATATGGGAGGGAGGGACATCAGATTTAGTAAATAAATTCGTTGTTTTCTAAATGTAGACCAATATGTGTCTATAATGAGAATAACGATACAGTTTGGAGTTGAAGTAACAACTATACACAGAATCATTCATTAAGATATGAACATGCGTAAAATTTGTGCAAAGTTCGCTCCTAGGGTTCTCAGTGACGAGTGTACTGTCAACCAACTACCTGGCAGAGGAGGGCATCAAAACTATCCCTCAACCCCGCACCTACAGTCCAGACCATGCTTCCTGAGACATTTGGTTGTTCCTCAACCTGAAGGTGAACTTCAATGGCAGTCGTTTCGGAGATGAAGGAGCTTATGATAAAGGATGTGGACACCTTCGTTTTGAATGATTTCCATGGGGCCTTCACGAAGTAATCGGAACGCTATAAGTGCAATGACGTTAGATGTAGCTACTTTGAAAGAGAACAGAGTTTTTAGTTGTTTTAAAGATTTTAGTTCTTTTAAAGTAGTAAATATTTCTCCTGAAACAAATTTAAGAACTTCTACATCTTATATATATAATTTTACATATCTGCATCTGCATAATATATAAGTAAAGTGACTAGCTTATATAGAACTTAACCTGAATGACTTTTATTTTGTTTTTGTCTTCAGGATTCAATACTTTACAGTTCAGAATTAATAATGTAGCAGTGTCATATTAGGTTCAATATTTCATCTCTCTCTCTCTCTCTCTCTCTCTCTCTCTCTCTCTCTCTCTCTTCTTTTTCTCTCTCTCATTCTTTCATCATGTGTGTACACACACATATATATATATATATATATCAATGTTTGCTTGCGTACGAATTTTTATATAAAAACAATTTAAGATTAGATTTAAAAGATCACTCCATATTTTTAGTAGAGTACATTTTTAAAAAGTTTTTCAAGCAACAAATATTGATTGTGACTTCGGTGTTTCCGCTAACTTTGCAGTAATATGTGTAGGGTGGGTGAAAGGTGATTGTGAACTTGCTAACAAAAGCATAGAAATGCTCAATACATAACACAGAAGTTATATTTATATGAAACTGAGGTTTCCCCTCTATCACTAGACATATATCTCCTTTCTTCTGCTTTTAGTAACCGTTATAACATTAAACACTTTACAGCGACAAAGAGTTTGAATAAATATATAAACGCTAGTGTAGTACCCATCAATCATGATGGCGTTTACTTGCATATGGAATGAATTATGCAAAGATAATGTGAGTGAAAGAGAAAGATAAAGACAGTGAGATAGGATTACATATTGAAATATACATAGAGCTTTATTGATAGCAGGATCAGGAGGTATTAAGCTATATAGTGTTAGAATGAAAATATAACTGTCAGTATATGAGTGTAAGGTCAATTATTACCTAATTATCCTTTCACTCATAATTTATCTATCTCCCTATTCATTTATACATCCATACGTCTATATTAATATATATTTAAGCATGTTTTTATAATTATAGTTATAGCTATGAGCAATTGACAAGCTTTGCTCAAATATGCACAGCAATAATACAATGCTGGAAACATGCCTGTCAATTTCGTACATGTTTTCACAATATTCCTTTAGTACAAGCCTTGGCAGAGCCTATGTATGTATGTATGTATGTATGTATGTATGTATGTATGTATGTATATGTATGTATGTATGTATGTATGTATTCATGTATGTATGTATGTATGTATGTATGTATATGTATGTATGTATGTAAGTATATATGTATGTATGTATGTATGTATGTCATTGTTCAGTTTTATTTCAAGATTTCTTGGCAATAGAGAAAGAGCCAGTTCCTAACCTGGATCCAAGGATCCTTCATTGGAATCTCAACATCATCAACAGACGCAGGAGTGGCTGTGTGGTAAGTAGCTTGCTTACCAACCACATGGTTCCGGGTTCAGTCCCACTGCGTGGCATCTTGGGCAAGTGTCTTCTTCTGCTATAGCCTCGGGCCGACCAATGCCTTGTGAGTGGATTTGGTAGACGGAAACTGAAAGAAGCCCGTCGTATATATATATATATATATATATATATATATATATATGTGTGTGTGTGTGTGTGTGTGTGTTGTGTGTGTGTGTGTATACGTGTTTGTGTGTCTGTGTTTTCCCCCTAGCATTGCTTGACAACCGATGCTGGTGTGTTTACGTCCCCGTCACTTAGCGGTTCGGCAAAAGAAGACCGATAGAATAAGTACTGGGCTTACAAAGAATAAGTCCCGGGGTCAATTTGCTCGACTAAAGGCGGTGCTCCAGCATGGCCGCAGTCAAATGACTGAAACAAGTATAAGAGTATAAGAGGGTATTTTTGTATGTATGTATACTATGCGTATAGTTGCATATTTAGATATGTTGATATACACTTAAATAATAAACGTCTGGAAAGTTTTACAGATTTTTCTTACTCCAAGTAATGGATTAGATTTGTAGTTTTCGAGCCAGCTTCCGCCTTTCTGGTTCTGGAAAGCCTAATTTCTCAGGATTGGCATTTAGGCAACGTGTTACATATCTCAGTGCCCCTGTAATTACTGGTATAAACATGAACTTGTATGTAGGTATGTAGGTATGTAGGTATGTAGGCATGTGTGTATATACAGATGTCCCTTGATTTTCACGGTCGATCTGTTCAGTTTATCTTCGTACATATCGAAATCGTGTACTACGAAGAAAACATGGTTTTAACATTATTAATAAAAAGAAAATACAACAGTTATTATAATGGAATCGCGCGTAATAAATAGAGAAATCGTGGGGAAGCGCAGACACATATATTGATATACTTATCTTTATCTACCTGCCTATCTATCTGTCTATCTATTTATACACATATACGTATACATTAATATACATATAAAGCTATATATAAATAAATATATACAAGGTATCCCAAAAGTCACTATACACTTTCTTTTTTCTATTTCGTTTCAGGAATCATTCGACGAGACGTGAGGCCATCAGAATCTGACACCTTAGTGTTTGCAGTTATTGTAAGTATATCAATCCCTTACCCGTAGCACACCATGCCACCAGAATCGGAGAGTCTCTTTCATGTTTGAGAATTTCTGCTCGTTTTGATTTTCCCCAAATTCAACAATTGTATCGGTTTATCCGACCAGAGGGATGAAGGAATAACGCATCACTGAACCATAAGTTTTCCAAGAACTGAGAGTCGTTTTGATAATGATGGAGGAGTGATTCACACATTTGCACAGGAGCATCAAAATCTTCCGCTTAAAACCTTTGAACAACCTGAAGTCCCGGTACGGGTAGAGCTTTATCCCTCTCCGAAGCATCCGCTGAATCGAGCTTGTGTTAATGCTAAGTTCCAGTGCAGTCCATCGGATGTACATGCATTGGCTTTTCGCGAACGCTTGCTTCATGAGTTCACTGTTCATTGATGGTGCTGGTAGCAAGCCTTCCTCTGCGTGGTTTGTCACGAATATAATCTGTTTCGAGAAACATGCCATGGATAGCATAATTTGTGCTACTCATTGGAGGAGTGTGACGGCCATGAACCTTCTCAAACTTACCATCAACAGCAGTAGGGGACTGAAGAACTTCTTGCCAAGCGGCAATTTTGCAACGCTGCTCTAACGTCAATTGGCGAGCCATAGGCAAGGGGACGATACATTTACAAAATCTGCAACCTCTAGAATGTCAAAGTCTGATGGCTTCACATCTCTCCGAATCATACCTGAAACGAAATAGAAAAAGAGAAAGGGTATAGAGCCTTTTGGGACACTCTGTATAGGCGCAGGAGTGGCTGTATGATAAGTAGCTTGTTTACCAACCACATGATTCCGGGTTCAGTCTCACTGCGTGGCACCTTGGGCAAGTGTCTTCTACTATTGCCTCGGGCCGACCAATGCCTTGTGAGTGGATTTGGTAGACGGAAACTGAAAGAAGCGCGTCGTATATATGTATATATATATATATATGTGTGTGTGTTTGTGTGTCTGTGTTTGTCTCCCTAGCATTGCTTGACAACCGATGCTGGTGCGTTTATGTCCCCGTTACTTAGCAGTTCGGCAAAAGAGACCGATAGAATAAGTACTGGGCTTACAAAAGAATAAGTCCC
Organism: Octopus sinensis; assembly: GCF_006345805.1. Classification (NCBI taxonomy): domain Eukaryota; kingdom Metazoa; phylum Mollusca; class Cephalopoda; order Octopoda; family Octopodidae; genus Octopus; species Octopus sinensis. The sequence continues at coordinate 98,111,217 of NC_043004.1, read as the reverse complement.
GGGGCCGAGTTGCTCGATTAAAGGCGGTGCTCCAGCATGGCCGCAGTCAAATGACTGAAACGAGTAAAAGAGTAAAGAGAAAGAGTATATTTATATGTGACTACATACATACTCTTTTACTCTTTTACTTGTTTCAGTCATTTGACTGCGGCCATGCTGGAGCACCGCCTTTGGTCGAGCAACTCGACCCCGGGACTTATTCTTTTGTAAGCCCAGTACTTATTTTATCGGTCTCTTTTGCCGAACCGCTAAGTGACGGGGACAAGCAATGCTAGGGGGACAAACACACACACACAAACACACACACATACGCATATATATATGTATATATATACACATATATACGACAGGCTTCTTTCAGTTTCCGTCTACCAAATCCACTCACAAGGCATTGGTCGACCCGGGGCTCTAGCAGAAGACACTTGCCCAAGATGCCACGCAGTGGGACTGAACCCGGAACCATGTGGTTGGTTAGCAAGCTACTTACCACACAGCCACTCCTGCGCCTATATTGACATATATTAATAATTACACACACATATATAGATATGTATGTGTTTGCGCCTGTGCGTTTGTGCAGAGAAAGGGGAGAGAGAGAGAGAGAAAGACAGAGAGATAGAAAGATATTGCTATATATATATAAATGGGCTCTATTTTCTATTCAGACCTTTCTGTATTCTTTCTGTAATATAACTACGTATGCATTATCTGTGCTTTAATTTTATCGAAGATCCATTGTCTACATTAGCTTCGAATTTTCCCACACCTTCCTTGTAATTGTTCTCGCTATTTTTTCAAACAATAGTAAACAGTTCAGCAGTTTCTGTTCAATAATTTCTCCGTTTTGAATTTGATTTAAAATAATAATTTCCATTTCTAGAGGAATCGAATTTCTTGGCATGTGAAATTATTTTTCATACACACAAAATATTTAACAGAAATACTAAAATAATTCTAACATAAGCAAACCTTATTATGGAGAACGGCTTACAAACTCTTTCTTTCGGCGTATCTTTTCATATACGACAGTGTTGGTGTAGTCTGCATGAAGATTATAACGAAAGTAGTTGAATACCTGAGAACAGAAAATATTTATTTCTTGCTAATCTAATTTCATTTATTGTTCAAATCCAGCTGTGGCCAGTTTTGCCTTTCATCAGTTTAAGGTCGAGAAAATAATGTACCAGTCAAGCCTAGAGTCGGTATGACCGACTGACCCCTGCCACAAAATGTTATCTTGTTGTCGTTACGGTGAATTTGTTATTATTTTATCGATACCTAAATGAAAATAGCAAAACACTCTCCGTGTATCTTCTCGACACTCGAGAAGCATTTAATAGTTTGTGGTTACTTAAGAATTCTTGTGGTTTTACAAGCCGCACGTACGCTTACAATTTCTCATGCGTAACTAAACTAGGAGTGAATCATTTAGACTCGGGTCTATGTCTAACTTACAATGGGAGAGTGAAATGAAAGTAAACTGAATAGAGAATTAAAAACCGAAAGGAAAATGATTAAATGGAACTTCTTTAGTAATAATAAAAACAACAACAACACCAAAAACAACAACAATAATAATATAATGATAATAATAATAATTATGATGATGATAATGATGATCTTTCTGCTAGAGGCACAAGGGCTGAAATTTGGTGTGTAGGGGCATAGTTGATTACTTCGACTCCGATACTCAACCGGTACTTATTTTATCTACACCGAAACAATGAAATACAAAGACTACTTCGGCCCAATTTGAACTCCGAACGTGAAGACTGAGACACGCAGCTAAGGATTTCGCCCGGCTTGCTAACGATTCTGCCAGCTTGTCGTGTTAATAACAACATTCATTCTTCTATTGCAAGCACCTGGCCTGAAATTTTACCAGAGGGAGATTTTCGATTGCATGGACTCCAGTATTTAATTGATTCTTATTTCATTGAACCTGACACGCAAAGACGACTTCAGCCGAAATTTGAACTCAGAAGGTAAATAGGGACTAAGATTTGTATCCGGCATACAAACACTCCTGTCAATTCGCCACTCTTTAAAAAATTAATGTCCTAATAATAATAATATATTTACATTTTGGCACAAGGTCAGCAATTTATGAGGATGGTATTTGTCAATTATATCGATGCCAAAGTTGACTTTGAAGGAACCTCGACACGGTACGTAAGGAACCGGAACAAAAACCGTGAAGCATTTCATCCGTAGCGTTAGCAATTCTGCCAGCTCGATGTGCTAAAATGAAATCGTGAGAAACAATTCCCGTGCAAACCGAAGCACAATTGTACATGCCTGCGCAAGCATATATGCATGCATGCAGAAATGATATGTGCACGTGAGTTTCTATGTATATAATTATGTATATGAATAGGTGTGGAGGCGCAATGGCCCAGTGGTTAGGGCAGCGGACTCGCGGTCGAGAGGATCGCGGTTTCGATTCCCCAGACCAGGCGTTGTGAGTGTTTATTGAGCGAAAACACCTACAGCTCCACGAGGCTCCTGCAGGGTGTGGGGGTGGCGATCCCTGCTGTACTCTTTCGCTACAACTTTCTCTCACTCTTTCTTCTGTTGGCCTGCTCGCTTAGCCAGCGGGGTGGCGTCATTTGAAGGCTAAAACAATGCGAAGCGCATTGTGACCAGCGATGTGTAGCAACATCTGATAGCCTGGTCGATCACGGTGATCACGGTGATATGAATAGGTATATATGTATATATGTGACATTCATACATCTTGATAGAGCCGGCAATCAAGAACTAATGCTAATTTTCATATACATATAAGTGTGTGTGAGCATGTACTTATAAAATATATGCTTATATGCTGTTCTATTTTTCTTCTTTTTTTCTACTGTTCATGAGATATGATAAAAATGTGCTGGATCTGATGTGTTTAAAATCATATCAGCATGACTGTTATCTGCATGAAATCTTTAGATAAGGGCTTTAAACTCTATTTACTTTCACACACGCGCGCGCACGCACACACGTATGAACGTTCTTACGTACGCTTTCAACACATAAACACAAAGTAGGACACAGAAACACGGAGACTGTTATTTACATTTTGGCACATTGATGCTGTTTGATTAGAAAATAACCTTATGAGATTTTGGTTCACAGATCAAAGAATGGAACTATGATAATGGAAACATCTTGTTATTCTGATCCTTCAATCCGGTATATAATAGCACGGTAGCATTGGAGAATAATAGTCGACATCATCAAGACTCTTAATACACGACAATGGAAGTGGAGGGGTTTCGTTTCGCCACGACTTTCACTTACCTACACTGCATATAGAAGCATGCATTAATATAAAAACACACAATCGGAATGCTCAGCTTCCTCTGAAATATGAAAAGTGACACAACAGCAGTGGTAGTACAAGTGAAAGTGGTGGTAGAGGTGATAGAGATTGTAGTGGAGATTCCATCTCATGTCCAGTCTTTTATTATTCTTGCGTCACCAATTAAACCGTTCACATTTTCCTTCTCTTCCTCTTCCTCCTCCTAACACACATCATAAATAATAACCCTATCCATTATATAGAGTTGGCTAATATGTATGTATATATATATATATATATATATATATATAATATATATATATATGTACATATACACATATATAATATATGTACATATATATAAATATATATATATATATATATAAACCACACACTCTTATAGACATACATATGCACACACGCAAATACACAATCACGTTAATCTGAAGAGAGAGAGAGAGAGAGAGAGAGAGAGGGAAAGAAAGAAAGAAATATAGATAAATAGAAGTAGAGAGACAAAGAGAGATAGATTAATATGTATATAGACAAATTGATAGATTGATAGGAAATAAATGGATACAGAGAGGGGCACAGAGAGAGAGAGGGAGAGGGAGAGTGAAAGAGAGAGATGGATGGATATATGGAAATATGTGTACTAGAAGTAGAGAAATAAATGGCGGGCAATAAATGAGAAAAAGACAAACATACAGCTACAATGAGAGTAAAGAAAGAGAGTAAAGTAAATAAGCGAATGGAATAGACAGATTCACGGAGGCAGAAATGATCACGTAGAATGGGAGTACAGAAGAAACGGTGAGAGTATGTGCAAGAGAAGCGGATGAGCAGGGGGTTTCTTCGTCGGGTTCTACAGACAAAAACATAAAATAGATTGAGAGCCATTCCGTTGAAAAGAGTGACCGGTAATGCATCTGCTGTTCGGACATGAATTGTCCACTAAGTAGCCTCTATTGAGTTATCTAGTTGACCATATCGCGTAGAGGCATTTCTCACAAAGACACCGCGCACTGGTGAGTGTCTGAAGCAATGGGGAACATATTGTTTGTGGATGGCAAAGAAAAGGAAGGAACTGGAAGATGCTGTTAATGGGCATATATATATATAATACATATATAAATATATATACACACATATTATATATAATATATGGATATAATACACACACACACACACATATATATATATATATATATATATATATATATATAAATGTATGTATATGCGTGTATGTTTAAAGTAATGTTTGGTTATGAGCGGTGGGAAGGCTGTAGAAAGATTTGGAGAAAGGAGAACAGGAGTAGGGTGGTTTCCGTAAGGGATTGTTAGAAGGGGTGGAGAAGAAAATGCTTTTCAGGAATCCACGTCCACACACATTCCTTGTAAATTCCCCATTTCTTCACATCCGACTGCAGCACATCATACAATAACATCCATTATATCTTAATGTGGAACACCATTAAAATTGCTTTTGAACTGTCAATACACACACACACACACACACACACAACACACACACACACACACACATATATATAAATATGTTTCTGCATGTCAGTATGTAGCCATCTTTCTAACTATCTGTGTGCCTATCGATCTGTCTACGTATATGTGTGTGCATATGTAGAATTACACACATATGTATGATTATCAGTATAACTAAACATATTGTGGCACATATAAGTATACACACATACACACACATACATACATATATACATCTATACATACACAGATATACATGTGTGTATGTGTGTGTGTTTTATTTATGAATACGTGTGCAATATGTGAGCGTGTGTAGGCACTGTAAATATAAGCAATAACTTACTGTTTTACCTGTGTGCTTTTGCAGTTTTAAATTATAATATTGGCGACTGAATGCATGGATTTTTTAAAAAAGTAGGAATCAGTCAATTGACGCTTATGTTGCTTAATCCACAGAGAAATCAGTTTTAAGTGGTGTACCTTACTGAACTCTTCTGAAACCATTACTGCCAGTGTGGATATTCGGCCACGTCGACAATACAAAAATATCACTGGTAGCGAACACCACAGAGAGCCCTGAATACAATATACAAGTGAGTGGATGAGAACGATGTGCTGCTCAATGCTGAAAAATCTTAAGTGTTCTGTTTTCAGTTATCAAATATACTGCAATCAGTGTGCCAAGCAATAACGGTTACAGCAAACCTGGACTTCCAATCAATGTGTGATCTTTGGATCAAGATGAATAAAAATGCGTCATTCCATGTACATATTACTAAGTTGGCAACAATCTCAAATAAAATCGCTGGTTAGCTTTTGAGATTCAGAAGCTAAATATCTGTGCATTGTTCTTAGATTATTCAGAATAACAAAAAGAGAACGATTTTGATTCTGTGAAGAACATTTGTTCTCAGTGGCCTGCAACATTGCTCACAATGAAGTCGCCATATCATATCACATTAAAATTGGAGATCAAGGCAATAGAGGGCTGTTAAATTAAAAACATGGTACTAAAAACAATAATGCTCGGTCCCTTCTGCCAAAATTCGCAGATACGCAGAGATATGTATAAAGATGATGTTCTAGTGCCTAGCGCCGAACTTCGGAATTGAAAGGTTTACAAACATCGAAATGGATGCTACCCCATACTACCAAATGAATGACCCTCTCCATCTTGAGTAAAAATACAATAGCGTAACGGTTTAAATTTCAACACCAAGCGATTTTTCAGCAACTAGGCAAAGAGCCATAGTATTCTACGAAGTGTTGGCGTGGTTCAACAGACAGTAAAATTTCTATCCCAGGTCCCAAATAAACTCATTACGTTAAGAAAGGCAAATACATGTGAGATGGAAAGTCTCCCTGCTTTACCAATGTATGTCGCTTACACTCAAACCAATAGGGGCTAAACAATAAGTCCACGGTACAATATGCACACACAAATACAATAACTGTACGTGTGTATGTATATGTATTTGTGTATATATATATATATATATATATATACATACATATATATATACACATGCATACATATACATAAATATACATACATATATATATATATATATATATACATATATATGAATATATATGTGTGTATATATATATATATCTTTTTTTATTTATGCTAATATCGATGTATCATCTATTACATATGAAACATTTGTAAACATATAGAATAAACATCGGCTTTCTTACACCACTTCTCTTGTCTGATATATATATGTATATAAGTGCTTGTGTCTCTGTGGGAAGGATGTAATGAGAATGAGTGTTTTTAACAATCTATACAACACAATTGTGTATAAATACTTCTTTATACTTAATGTATTCGAGGAAAGAAAAACCGAGGGGGCCATTTCAAATCCTCTGTTGAATTTTCACCAGAAAGTGAGTATCTTCGGCAAATACCCCTGGAGACATCCTATTAATAAGGACTTAAAATAATGAAAAGATAGAATTGCATTGCAAGTTTTTCTTGGCAACTGTTTCGAATTATGGTGTATTGACAGCAATTTGTTTTATGCTATTCTGTAGTATAGAATATGTCTATAGATTTGTAAATGTTCGGCTGAAGCTTCTTTTTCTGTCTGTGAAGATATCGTAGATAAAGACAAATGTTTATATCAGTCTATTAACATACAGCGTTCAATAGAATCTATGTATGTATTCTCTAGTACCATATAGAATTGAAACATAACTTCGTTTACGTACCGGTAATATATTTTAAGTTCATACAAACAGCCAGTCGGGAAGTCATGAATAAAAGGCAAGTGGAAATAAAACGAAAATCATTGTCAAATATAATAACAAATGTTTGTCTAAAACAACAGCTTCTTACTTACATATTCTACCGCTACCACATCAGCCACGGTTGTGAAAATATATGCCTCATTTAAATTCATTAAAGTATAGTATCTGGAATTTACTTCATCGCAGCAGTTTGATCATTTAAAGATCAGAGTTAAAATGGATGAGACAGACAGGGAAGACAAATATGACGTTTCAACAAATTTGCCTCAGTGCAAATAGGCGCAGGAGTGGCTGTGTGGTAAGTAGCTTGTTTACCAACCACATGGTTCCGGGTTCAGTCCCACTGCGTGGCACTTTGGGCAAGTGTCTTCTACTATTGCCTCGGGCCGACCAAAGCTTTGTGAGTGGATTTGGTAGACGGAAACTGAAAGAAGCCCGTCGTATATATGCATATATATGTATATGCGTGTGTGTGTTTGTGTGTCTATGTTCGTCCCTCTAGCATTGCTTGACAACCGATGCTGGTGTGTTTATGTCCCGGTTCGGCAAAAGGGACCGATAGAATAAGTACTGGGCTTACAAAGAATAAGTCCCGGGGTCGAGTTGCTCGATTAAAGGCGGTGCTCACAGCATGGCCGCAGTCAAATGACTGAAACAAGTAAAAGAGTAAAGAGAGAGGCTGGCAGAGTATTGTAATAATGGAATTTCTGCTACCTGTTTGTGCTACTAACCTTCATGCTAATGCTTATTCAAAAAGAAAAAGAAGAAAGAAAATAGAAAGATTGTTCGAAGGAATAACAAGATTGGTCGTGTATAATTTTCCTTTTATTTCTTAAACAAAAATGTAAATTTCAGCAGGCAGACTCTTAGATTAGAAAAAAAAAAAAAAACATGGAATAATAATTTCTCAGAACATAGTTTGTGAACGTACATTAAAATAGAACGGAATTCAGACGTAGAAGACTTCAAATCATGATTTACAACAATCAAAGCCAAGTTTACATAAAATGTGTAGAAATGTTCATCGATAAGTCAATTAGATAATTTGCGTTGTAGATATGTTGTGGAAAATGTACATACATATTTTAATGTTATGCTTTTAATGGAATATTTTGTGTCGTAGTATCAATACGAGCAAGCAGATAAATGGCCATCGGTAAAAAGAAAATTTAAGTAAACTTCACGTCTATTTAAAGTGATAGAAATTACGCTGTGGAGACTAGACCAAGTTTAATGTTTGTCGAACCGTGGGAGAATGAAATGATTTATCAAAGAGGCTTGACTGTAGATGTTCCCAGATTGAAAATCAGAAGTAGTGAGACAGATTTTGATACCCAGCTAATGCAAAAATATGAACGAAAACTGTTTTAGATGTGTATATATACATACACACACACGCGTAAATATATATATATATATATATAATGTGTATGTATATGTATATAACGATAACGATAGCGATATATATATAACGATAAACGTCGCCCTTCTCAAGCCTAGCCCGGCTCATGGGCCCAGTTTTCCGGTTTCTGTGGCGTATGTGTTCTCCACAGCTGGACAGGACGCCAGTCCATCGCAGCATTACTCAAGAAACAAGAAGAGAGAGTGAAAGAAAGTTGGGGCGAAATAGTACAGCAGGGGTCACCACCACCCCCTGCTGGAGCCTGGTGGAGCTTTTAGGTGTTTTCGCTCAATAAACACACACACCGCCCGGGCTGGGAATCGAAATCGCGATTCTCCGACCACGAGTCTGCTGCCCTAACCACTGAGCCATTGCGCCTCCACACACACACACACACACACACACATATATATATACATACATATATATATATAGAAAGAGAGAGAGCGAGAAAGAGACAGAAAGACAGACAACTAGATAGATTGATAGATGGATAGATGGATAGATAGATAGATAGATAGATAGATAGATAGATAGATAGATAGATAGATAGATAGATAGATAGATAGGTAGACAAACAGGCAGATATGCCTCGTATATATGCAACTAGTTAACCATAAATTTAAAATCATTACGTATTCCTTTAATAAACGCTGGTATAAACACGGTTTTCATTTTATAACCATACATTCTCAAATGTATTTGGCTGAAGTACAGCGAATATGTAGCTACTGCCATGCACGCTATGAAATTAAACATCATTTTAATCGTCCGAGAGATACTTCACTTATAAAAGCATTTCGTCCTGTTATCAATACATTAAAAACGCTCTTCACTTTCTTAAGAATTCCTATGAATAGTCACACACTATAAACGATCAATCATTTTTGATTTCCATTCGCCAATTCACGCTATGGTACAAGTATTTAGAGTGTTAGAATGTATTTAACTTATTCCCTTTTCTATATGTGCAATAAATTCGTTATATTTCTACAATACACAAATATTTTAACAACATTTTATACAATTCCTAATAATATTTAATTATCAAAATATTGGGTTGTCTGGAAAGTTCATGCCGATTTATCGTAGCTTACCATTCGACTTATTTTAGATCATGGCTGAGTTCATAAAATAGGATTTCACTACACCTCCATTTAGAGCACAGTTTAACCTATCTTTTCGTGGAAGAAGTTTTATTTTCCAATAACGTGTGTTAATTCTGTAACCCTTTAAAATGGAAAATAAGAAAGTTCATTTTCAGCAATTGATGGTTTGGGAACCAGACAAATATTGCTGCAGCTTGACTGAGATATGTTACCCCACCCTCCATATTCACCAGGTATTTGCTCCTTCAGATTTCCACTTATTCAGGTCTCGGCAGAATAGTCTTAGTGGTAAAAATTTCAATTCCTTGCATGTTGCAAAAAGATACCTTGATGAATTCTCAGCCATGAAACAACCTCAATTCTGGGAAGAGGGTATTTTCAAGTTAAAGGAAAGATGGAGACGCATTGTGCAACAAAATGATTCATATTTGGTTGATTAAAAATCAACAAGTATTTATTGACATTTTTCTTAATAACAAAGATGTAGCTAACAATGTTATAAATATTTTGGTGCAGGCTGGTATTTTCAAATTTGAGAACCACTGTAATAAGCGGATATATTTTAGTGAAACGTGAAACATATTCCCAAAGTGAAGCTGTTACATATCGTGCAAAACAACTTTTGCTTCAAATTTCTATAAAATCCCTTCACAGTAATGTATACACTATATCATAAAATGTAAATAGATGACATGTTTAGATGAGATCCCTTGCTCTACCGATTCTATTTTATAGATGCAGTATAATCATCTCGAAAACCGAAACACTTGCCCTTCGGAGCATTACGGAGAAAGGATCATCAACTGTTTTATATCTCTTATCGTGGTTTACGTGTTTATTATGCTCTCGAAACAATCTGTAGCGCTTGTTACATATTTTATTTAAAGTTAACTATATAATAATACTCTAACATATTTCTCCAAACACACAGATATACACACAGACTTGAATGAATATAGAGAAGATTTACTGCAGCCAATGACTCAAAAGGGATTGTCAACAGGTGGCGCTTATTATATTCTTGTTTCTTCTATATCTATTCTATTGTTGTTCCTTTTCTATGTGACCTGACATGTGTAGACCTATCAACCCTTTGGCTACTGTCATAAGAATGCTAGGAAGCTTTATAGCATAACATTTGTTCCATCTCTAGGGCCAGATAAAGCATGCATATGAATTGTTCAAATTATGAATATCTGATTTTTTTTCTTTACATTTTTACACAATAGAGAGAAAAGTGGGTATACAATTTAGAAATGATAATACAATCAACAAGAAATTTGGTATTTATAGAAGTAAGAAATTTTCTACTGTTGAGAGGTAAATAATTCATGAAGAATTGGTTCAGATAATACATAATGAGAGGGTACAATATAGTGTATTTCAAAATCGTTTCTTTAACTTTTGTAAATTATGGGACACTCTGTTCATCAAACTGTAGGACTGCTTGCATACACTATCACATAACTTACAATACACGGGCCGACAAAAAGCCTTATGAGTGGATTGGATAGACGGAAACTTAAAGAAGCTAGTAATGTATATATATATATATATATATAAATTAATTTTACTCTGCTATGTATTGAGTACCTTATTTACTGTGGTTAACCCCGAATCAACCCGGGACCTACATATATATATATATATATATATATGAGCGTTATACTAATACATCTGTTTGTTTTGTAAACCACCTGTCTTCGTCTTTTTTTTCTTTTTCGTAAACTCTCCCTATGTATATATATATACATGTGATATTTTATATAAGCTTAAAAAGTTCACCGTGCAACGACTAAGGAAAATTTTAGGAAAAATAAATAAGTAAATGAATGGAAACTTTACTGGTGAGTGTGTTAAATAATAAGGCACTAAAAGAGAACGACTCCCCACAAACACAACAAAATATACTTCAACACACAAACTGTGACGGCCTTTAAAATCAACTGTGTTAAAATCTGAAGTTCTTAAAGGAGTGCCTTTTTACTTTCGAGGGTTTATATGCCCCGTTATTACAATAATTTCATTAGTCATTGCACGGTGATCACCATAAGATTTAAGCTTATATAAAAATGTCATTATTATTATTTACAGGATTGTAAAATACGGCACCGTATAGCAAAACCTTTCGCACGAAAAGCATATATATATAATATATATATATATAATATATGAGCGTTATACTAATACATCTGTTTGTTTTGTAAACCACTGTCTTCGTCTTTTTTTTCTTTTTCGTAAACTCTCCCTATGTATATATATACATGTGATATTTTATATAAGCTTAAAAAGTTCACCGTGCAACGACTAAGGAAAATTTTAGGAAAAATAAATAAGTAAATGAATGGAAACTTTACTGGTGAGTGTGTTAAATAATAAGGCACTAAAAGAGAACGACTCCCCACAAACACAACAAAATATACTTCAACACACAAACTGTGACGGCCTTTAAAATCAACTGTGTTAAAATCTGAAGTTCTTAAAGGAGTGCCTTTTTACTTTCGAGGGTTTATATGCCCCGTTATTACAATAATTTCATTAGTCATTGCACGGTGATCACCATAAGATTTAAGCTTATATAAAAATGTCATTATTATTATTTACAGGATTGTAAAATACGGCACCGTATAGCAAAACCTTTCGCACGAAAAGCATATATATATATATATATATATATATATATATATATATGAATAAAAAAAATAGAGTTAACGCAGGTGTAATCAAATATTTTTACTTTCGACACATGTTTCGAAAATTCCACTGATACTATTCAAAAGAATAAATGGTATAAACAATGCAATCTTCTCCTCAGGAAAGTGAAAAAACGAAACTCGTCAATAAGACATTTTAGCAAAAAATGATGGATTTGTATAGCGATAGAGAGAACGCTATTAATATTGTTTAAAAAAGTATAAAAAAACGTTATATGATATAACGTCATAAGTAGCTAACAGAAAGAGTAGAAGATTGCAATGTTTATACCATTTATTCTTTTGAATAGTATCAGTGGAATTTTCGAAACATGTGTCGAAAGTAAAAATATTTGATTACACCTGCGTTAACTCCATTTTTTTTTATTCATATTATTCAAAATATTCAACGTAAACACGAAGTTTCTACCTTTATAAACAAGGAGTTACAACACCTTTACTTGTGAGATTTTTGCTGCCCTGGTAACTATTTATTTATTTTCCGTGTTAATTGTTAGCAAGGTAAAATACACTCATCTCTCTCTCTCTCTCTCTCTCTCTATATATATATATATATGTATGTATGTATGTATACGTGTGTGTCTTTGTGTCTGTATTTGCTCCTGCGTCCCTTCTTGACAACCGGTGTTTGTGTGTGTTTCCGTCCCCATATCTTAGAGGTTTGGTAAAAGATACCGATAGAAAAGTACTAGGCTTAAAAAAATATAATCTCTGGGGTCGATTTGTTTGATTAAAACCCTTCAAGAGTGTACCGCAGTATGGCTGCAGTCAAATGACTGAAACAAGTAAACGATAAAGTATCGCACAACTTAAATTATTAGATGTCCTTTGCTAAATATTTGTTTCACAAAATTCAATATTTTTCTTGCGTGATTCGCAAATAAGTGAACCATTTTAAAGTAATTTGGTAATTACGAAGCGTAAGCTTCCCCAAATATATAAATAGACACCGACTGACTTTTTGAGGGGATAAATATACATCTAATACTTTCTTGCCGTTGATCTGAGAAGCAGCTTCCTCTGAAATGTGACATCTTCCTTTAAATGGAACATCGCCCAAACGACCCCCTCTTTAAAGATATGTATCCTTGAATTAAAAGTAATGCTTTTGTCTTTCAGACATTCCAGCATATTATTGGTTTTCAGGTGCAAGTTCTCCTCCGTTACTGCAACCAAACATTAAGAAATAAAAATATCTGATATTCTCTATTTTATAGTAGCCTCAATATCATTTCTATTGCACGCTGTAACTTAGTTTTTGCAGGCAGTTCTTATGCCATAAGATATTCGTGTCATCTCAATAAACAACCGCCGGTTACGCGTATCGATAGATTTGAAATCATCATTTATTTGGATTTGTAGCGTAATTTGCATGAAAGAAAATCCTGCATCTCAGTTAGTGAAATGTGTGAAATTCATATTCGAAGTTGAACATACATAAATCTGTCTAGCTTTCCTGAGATTACAAGTGTCACACATTGTTTGTTTGTGCGCATGTGTGTCGGTCAGTGTGCGTGCATATACACTTGTATGTATGCATGTAAGTGTGTATATGCATGTATATATATAAATATATGTGTGTGCGTGCGTGCGTATCTATATATGTTTTGTGTGTAAGTTTGTATGTTTTCTGCATATTCAAGTTTTTATGTTTGTGTGTTCGTGTTTGTGTTTTTATGTGTGTGTGTGTTTGCATGTGTGTGTGTTTGCATGTGTGTGCGTACCTCTGTCTCGTGTGTGCATGTTTGGCTCGGTGTGTGTGTGTCTCTATGGGTCATTGTGACTATGTACTGTGTCTGTATGTATGGAGTGTATCTCTATATGTGTGGCTGTGTGTCCCCATATGTGTCATTGTGTGAAGTGAAGTGTGTGTGTACTTGGTCATGTGTTTCAGTCTTCATTTTCGCATGTGTGTGTGCTTGTCTATTCATTTTCAGACAGGTGTGCATACACAAGCAAACATACACACACACACACTTCACTTCACACAACGACACATTTGTAGAACACATCCATGCATACAGGGACAGTACTTAGTTACAAAAACTTACACACACACACAGACACAGTCAGAAATACACGCACAAGGAACAGAGGTACACACACAAACACGAACATGCGAACACATACATACAATCACATGAATATGCAGAATATATGCATACAAACGTACACACATACATACATATATAGATACGCACACACACATATACATACATGCTTACACACACTTACATACATGTATACATACATACGTACATACATACATACATACATACATACATACATTCATACATACATACATACATACATACTATATAGATACGCACACCACATATACACATGCTTACACACACTTACATACATGTATACATACATACTACATACATATACATACATACGTACATACATACATTCATACATACATACATACATACATACATATATAGATACGCCACACACTATACATACATATACACACAAGCTTACACACCTTACATACATTTACATACATACGTACATACATACATCATACGTACATACATACATTCATACATACATACCCATACATACATACATATATAGATACGCACACACACATATACATACATGCTTACACACACTTACATACATGTATACATACATACGTACATACATACATACATACGTACATACATACATACATACATACATACATACATATATAGATACGCACACACACATATACATACATGCTTACACACACTTACATACATGTATACATACATACGTACATACATACATACATACATACATACATACATTCATACATACATACATACATATATAGATACGCACACACACATATACATACATGCTTACACACACTTACATACATGTATACATACATACGTACATACATACATACATACGTACATACATACATACATACATACATACATTCATACATACATACATACATACATACATATATAGATACGCACACACACATATACATACATGCTTACACACACTTACATACATGTATACATACATACGTACATACATACATACATACGTACATACATACATACATACATACATACATACATACATACATACATACATATATAGACACGCACACACACATATACATACATGCTTACACACACTTACATACATGTATACATACATACGTACATACATACATACATACATACATACATACATTCATACATACATACATACATACATACATATATAGATACGCACACACACATATACATACATGCTTACACACACTTACATACATGTATACATACATACGTACATACATACATACACACCATCATATATACATAAAAACATGTGTATGCGTACATACACGGGCAAACACACATGCGCACAAACAAACAAAAGAACGCAGCTCGGATAACGGACAGAGTCAACGACTATTGCAAAGGTTGCAAGACGCAATAAAAATTTTAGGAAAAATAAATAAGTAAATGAGTGGAAATCGAACCGGTGAGTGTGTTAAATAATAAGACGCTAAAACGAGAATGACTTTTAAAGTCTAGATTACATGAGGTCTAGATTACATACACATTAATATAAAATTAAACCAATTGTGAAGATTGTCGCAGAAGAGAATTCTTCTTTGGTAAAAGGCATCTATCCCATGTGTTACGATTGAGTCAGTTAAACGGAAAATCTTCCTTTGCTGACGTAGAAGGGCGATTTTGATCTAGCCGACCTTTGCTAATCAACCTCTGAGCGTTCGATTTAGATACTGCTTGATCTATTCCACCAATGATCATTTTTCGAATACTCCATTGATTCTGTAAAAAATCATGTTCTCTGTGGTACTTTTTTGTCTGTACAACAACTGCAGTCTTTGAAGGAGTTGCACTTGCAACAAGAAATGCCAAATAAATCTTTTATTGCATTGTTTTTAAACACATTACACTTTATTTGAAATGATAGCACATTTTTTCTATTTTGCACATTTTAGTAATGCTTGGTACTTTAGATAAACATTTAAGATTTTCGGTTTAAATTATTCAATCGTAACACAAGGGATGCAAGCCTTTTGCCAAGAAGAATTATCTTTTATGCTACAATCTTCACAATTTGCTTAATTGAAGGATCTTTCTTAACTACACTCTTTTCTTTTTCTCGTTCGAATAAAGCACAGTTTAGTACATCCTTGTAAATTGGCAAAACTCGCTCGCTAAGATCACATGGAATACCAAATATTGGGAATTCAATATCATGAGTCATCACTAAATATAAACAACACTAAACTTAACACAGTGGCCTAAAATCAAGGTGCAAAGCATAAAAATTCAATTGCGTTCCGGAGCCTAAAATAAGACATTTAACCGCAAAGTTCTTTATACACCTTTCTTTTAACCGTAATTCGCAACAAAATATCGATGCTTAGTTAGCGTGTGGAAGAGTGCTGGTGATCTTGACTTGTGCGTGGTGGTGTGTTGTGATGTGATGCGCTGTGTGGTATGGTGGTGTAAGGTGTAGTGGCGTGTGGTATGGTGAGAATGGTGTTGGAGGTGTGGGAGGCGATATGTATATATATATATATATATATGTATATACATGTGTATATATATATATATTATATATACATATATATATATATATATATATATATATATATATATATATTATATATATATTATATATATATATATATATATATATATATATATATAGCGTCCTAATAACAAAGGGTAAAATTAATTCATTAAGAAGTAATCAATAATTTGACCAAGTAGAATTCGGCATGAAAAAGGACCATTTCACGGTAAACTTAAGTAATACTTTATAATTAGGGTTCAGCAAAGATTTGCTTTACCACATACTGAAGTTTAGAAATAGCAGCCAAAAAACCTTAGCTATTTCTTCTACTTTAAAAAGGGACTCCCAGAAAAACCAAAATACTTGAAAACAATTGTTTTCAAGTATTTTGGTTTTTCATAAATGTAAATGTCATTAAAATTACTAAAAGCATTATTCAGCAACACTATTGCTAGAAATAAGAGTGAAATTAACTCATAGTTACCAGAAAGCATTTATCTTATTTTTCTTAGCATCATTACTAAATGAATGTCTTCTGTCAAGGATTATTGGTTTTGTGTTATCTAAGTATACCAGCAATTAATTCTCACATACCATAGTGTAGATAAGATTTGCTATAACACTATTTAGCATTTTAGTTGCAAGGCAATGGCTTTTTTCACAGTTCCAGGTCACTGTTGGTATAATCTTGAGTTCCTGTTTCTAAAATATCATAAAAAGCCCCACTGTTTTAAACATTAATTCATTAAACTGAAACCATTTTTAAGTCGCTTTTGAGACGTTTCAGCGGATATTTGTTCACCTGAATCGAGGTAAACCGGCTACCAATATCCACTCGTATATCCGAATTGATGTTATTCATTTTAATTTGAATGTAATACTTTCCTCCCTTTGTTGTGTAACCACAATTATTGTAATATCAGAACGATCATCATCAGTTTTGTACCACAAATTCCATATGTTCCACACTTCTCTTTTTAAAGCGACCATTTGATTGAAAATGATTCTTTTTGCAACACTATTTGCATATCTTTCCAAATATATGACACTTCTCTTGAATAAATCCAGAAAATAACCAGGAAATTTGAATAACCAGAATATTTGAATAACCAGAAAATTTGCATTTTTAAAACTGCTTTTTTGCTTACACATTAGACAACGGTAATAATAGGCTCTGAGAAACTTCGACTCTGCTGAAATGCGATATCATCTACGGTTGTTAAAAATTCACACATTTATCGATTAATACTTTTCCTATCTAAAGATGTTCCAATAACCGTGTTCTATTGGAGTTACGGTGCAAAGAAATTCCACGTTATAACCCCGAAGGAAAAATTCTGTTAACGGTTAAATTTTTGTAATGATAATCCAGTTAATCTTAGTCTATGTAAACAAGACTTGTTCTGATAATACTAAAACTGTAAGACATTTGACTTTGTGGAAATTGTGAACAGCTGATTACTGCTGCTTTTAACCTCAGATCGGACAGCCACTGGTTTAATACTCAGTCTCGGTATGCTGATAAGAGTGCTTTGCCCCTGAATCTATTGCTAATAGAAATCTGTATATCTTGCCTTAAAGCATGCGATAGATAGAAGAGGTTGTATGGGTTAAAAAAACACACACCTAGATATATACATACAACATACACACGCATTGACAATACACACACATATATATATATATATACATATATACATATATATACCACACACACACACATATATATATATTTATATAATATATATATATATATATATATATATATATATATATATATACATTTATTTATTATATATCGATGCATAATCATCATTATATACACTTCCCTTTCTCTCGTAACGCTGCATATACACTGACTTTTCTTCGACATTTTGCAAGAGAATTTCACCCCAATGAAGATTGCTTCTGAGTGAAATATATTTTCTGAAGTTGTTCAAAGTGAACTATAAATACATGGATCTTTCTTGTCATTGCAAACATTTAAGGATCAATTGTACAGTTTCCTCTTTTAGTGACTAAAAATGTTTGAAAATGATATATTTAGGAAATATGAACACGCTACATTCTGTTTTATTTCGTTTCTATTATTCTATTCTTGCCTCTGTCATTGGCGTTCGGTCCAACTGGAGCACTAAATTGAATGGTTTAATCAGTCGAGTTAATCTTGAAGATTGGTATGGATATTGATTTTCTCGGCCGAATCACCAGTTTTCAGAAACGTATGCAAATTACTACCTGTAATCAATCGGTGAAAGACAAACACAAAAATTACCCCAATAACATGTATATAAAACACATATAGATATGTATTTGTGTGTGTCCACATGTCTATATGTGTGAGTATATATTAGCACACGCATGGTCATGCTGTTAAGTAGCTCACCTTACAATGACTGAAATACGTAAAAGATAAAACATTATACATGTACACACACACACACACACACACACACACACACACACACACACATGCACACATACATGGGTTGTACAAAATAATTGTAACACCTGGCATCATAACATCATAATTTTGAAATGTCTATGAAACCGTCAGTAGCTTATTAATTTTAATGTTTTTTTTTATTTATTATTAGTGTTGCTTGATATGGTGTGATAAAATTGCTGTTTCGTTTCAGATATCATCAGAAAAAGGTAATTAAAATTCATTAAAATGAGAGATCAATCGGACTTTCAAAGAGGGAAAATTGAAGGTGCTTGTATGGCAGACACTCACGTAACGAAAACAGCTGAAATGTTTGGTGTATCAAGAAGTACGGACTCGAAAGTAATGACAGCCTTTGAGAAAGAGGGAAAACCTCCTCGTCGAAACAAAACTCCAGAAGGAAACCAAAACTTTCAGATTGGGACCGTTGGACTCATGAATTGTTAGAAAGGATCACAAAAGTACAGCTCCCAAAATTACTGCAGAGCTTAATGACCACCTCAGAATCCAGTTTCCACAAAAACTGTTCGTCGGGAGCTGCGCAAATCCAGATTTCAAGGGTGGACTGCAATCAGAAAACCACTACTCTCAAAAAGAAACGTTGCAATGTGTTTAGAGTGGAGTAAAAACCTACGGAATTACATCCTAGATCAGTAAAAGAATGTTATTTTCTCGGATGAATCATCCTTCCCTTTATTTCCGACCATCGGCCTAGTGTACATGTGGAGACAGCCAAAAGAATCATTTGATCCAGACTGCCTTCTTCCAACTGTTAAACATGGAGGAGGATCTGTGAGGATCTGCTGGTGGTGGGGAGGGGCGTTAATGCTATAACTTTGATATCCGCGGACCCGATGGCTTCCTTTCATGGCAGAATTAATAGACAAGACTATTTAAGCATTTTATCTGATCAAATTCATCCTATGGTTGCGGAACTGTTTCCGGAATGATGATGCACCAATTCACACAGCTAAAGTTGTTACTGGATGTCACGAGGAATATTCTTGAGAAGTTAAACCCCTTACCTGGCCACAGCCCTCAAATCTTGATATTGTTGAACATTTATGGTGCGTTTTAGAAAAACAAGTAAGGAGTCGATATCCTCCACCATCATCACTACAAGAACTGGAGACTATTTTAGCTGAAGAATGGATAAAAATTCCTTTGGAAACAATTCAAACTTTGTACGATTCCTTAGAAATCAAGCGGTAGTTACTGTCAAAGGCTGACTTACCCCATATTAAAATTAATTTGTTTGAAATTTTAAGGTGTTTCCATTATTTTGTCCAACCTCTGTGTGTGTATGTATATATAAATATATATATATATACATACATACATAGATATTACAAAACGAGCATAAACGAGCATAAACAAACACATGCACATACCCATATGTATTGATTTGTGAAAGCGTACAAGGCTTTAACATTCCTTTGAGATCTCGCCTATTAATTAACCGGTGCGCTGGTATTAAGTATGATTAGCCAAAATATTTAAACATTTGCTTACTAAATTTCGAAAAAGTAAGTAACCTGTGCCTATAACAGACACACATAATCCGGAAAGAATGGAAGGCAAACTTGGCCAGTTCGTAATTTGAACCTCGAACACTTAATGTTTGAATATGTAATTATACATGTATAAAGGTATATATGTGCGTGTATGTATAATATATTATATATATAATATATATATATATAATAATATATAATATATATATATACATATATATACATATATATATATATATATATATACCATATATATAATATATATATAATATATATACCAATATATATATACATATATATATACATACATATATATATATATATACACACACATATATATATCATATAATATATACATGCATATATATATATAATATATATATATTATATAATATAATATATAATTAATATATATATATAATATATATATACATATATTATATATATATATAATATATATATATATTATAGATCATAATCTGAAATTGGAGGAAACTTTCAATCAACAAACAAACAAATTGACGAACATCGGTTAATTATTTTTTAATGCTAATCATAAGATAACATTACAAAATGTTTTCTCAATTTTCCTGCTTATTTAAATTTGATTCCTGATAAACTCTTGTTTATTCAGTTATTACCGGTATCCTATTACGGTGTGGCAGTCGGAAAAGACGAAAAATCGTGTACCGCCGACGAGTTCTCGCTCGTCGGCATCGAGCGCGAGCCTCGGTCTTATGGCGCGGAGAGAGACTGAGTAGTATGCGACGTTATCGACGAACACCACGAGCGTGTGTGTCCGTGAGTTGTCGAAGCGGCGAGTTCTCGATAGTGGCAGAGCTGACTGCGTTAATATTAGCGATGATTTATAATATAGGATGTCGTGATGATGATAATGATCATTAGGATGACGACGTCATCCATGATGATGATTTTGATGACGTTGATGATGATGATGATGATGATGATGATGATGATGATTGATGATGATGATGATGATGATGATGGTGATGATGATGGTGATGATGGTGAGGATGAAGACGGTGATGATGATGACATTATAAAAGGTTATACTGTCAGTAATGAATGATAAGTATGTTGATGACGATGATGATGACGACGACGACGATGATGGTGGCTGCAGCGGCAATGGTGATTATGACGATGTGCATGCTCGCTGCCTGCCACCCATGTTTCAGAAGATATTTCCCTTTTATTCTTCGGGATTTGAAACAATCCTCGCCAACACCTCTTCCCCTTACCTCTCAACACATCGCTGCCGTCTGTAATCTATCAATGCTATATAGAATGCTGTACAACTAACACAAATATTGTATAAAAATAGCCTCTACACCACCTACAACCACCTGCAACTGCGAATGTAGCTTTTAAGACGGAATCTGTTTGAAGTTGCCATTCTTAAGCCAATGTAAATCAGTGCTAACTGATGCTACAGACTCTTCTTTTATCTTCTCTGTATCAAGTGTACAGTTGCATAGAGAGAAGCAGTTGGAACACAGCAGTTGATTGGTCAATATTTAAGATACATCTGCACACATATCTGCGTATAGAAAACCTTTCTGTGGTCAGTTGCTCTGCTAGAAACTTCAGTCAAATTTCTACCACGTTACAACCTAATCTAAAACAAGGTGAATACATGTTGGATTACCTGATACGAAGTCTAGTATTGATGGACATATGATGGGAGGTTCATGTCTGGAGTGTCTTTGTTCATAGTTTATCTCAGAAATATGTTTGGGTAAAACAATAACAATGGAAATATAAATTTGTAACAGCCTATGTTTGAGTGCTACATTTTCAACGATGTCTCGATCTTATTCTTAGCTTCTGTACCAGGAATTTCTACTTTAATTCCACAATAGATTTAGGTAACATATTTAGTATCATCAGTATATTGGATTTCTCATAGCCAGTCAGTATTAAGCTCCCGCTGGTAGCCTGTAGGCCTATAGGGTTATGATGAATAGGAGTCGGCTTAGAACTATGTTTTGGTAGGACTACCTTCATGATAAATTCGTTGCACAAATCATTGTTGGCTCTCTCTGCACATTCAGAGAAGTACATATCTATTATATAAAATCCGTTCTGTCTGTCTGTGTGTGTGTCTTCTAGGATCTCGAGCATCCTCCATCCGATTGCGCTCAAATTTGATATGTAGATACCGACGGTATCAGGGCGTGTATAAGTCATGAAAATATTACAAAAATCGATTCCAGGTGAGAATGCGATCGATAAAACCGTTTTTGTCCTGCTTTTCTTCCGTCAACCTGTACATAACTGCACTTTCCATTTTTTGTTGTTTTTGTACTGCTTAAAGGCACGTTTCTTTCCTGCCAAGCTTACTATTTAAACCATGTTTGTGTTCTCTCAGTCAACAGCCTTATCATTACTGCTACTTTAAACTCTTCGATTGTATATTTGTGTGTATAAAATCGTTTTTCTTTGGAACAGAAAAAAATTTTAACTTTATTTCTTCTTTTGCTGGTGTCTCAATTTTAGGTTAAATCAGTGTTTCTCAAAGGAGAGGCCTATGGATTGTCGGACAAGTTGCTTTGAGAAAATTTGGTTTAAATGTTTGACAACTCAGCACCGTCAATTGGACGGGGGTGTTTTTCTCGTTAATATATGTATAATATGGACTTGAGTTTTCATGAATACACACACATACACCATACATGCACAAATACATACACATCCATGACAGAATAACACTTCATGAGACGCAGTAGATGACTAGCACAGGTCAAATGCTTGTAACCTTTGTAGAAAAGCAACTACAGGAGAAATACATGGTTAAGTGTACACTACGATTACTGGCGTTCGTTGAATTAGAAAAGGCCTTTGACTAAAAATCATGTCTACTTATTTGGCGGTCACTTCGAAAACTGTACGTAGACAAATGTGTTGTGAGGGCTATCTACACCATCTATGTAGAAATTCCCGTAAGTGTAAGTCAACAATAATTTGAGCAATGATGTTGGGCAAGAACGTAGGTCCATAAAGGCTCATTCTTCAGTTATTTCCTACTCATAGGTCTACAGTCTGTTTCAGAGCAGTTGACGAATGGTTGACTATGACACCTCCTATACGCTGTTGATGTAGTTCTTACTCTTGCCTTTATAATGAAATTATAGAAGATAATCTATATAATCGAGAGATTAACGAAACTGTAACATGCGTACGATCACGTCACAAAAAGAACATTATAGGATATGGAGCTACTTCGAGTAGGAACGATCATAATTTTTCATGAATAGATAGGAGGTTTGAGTAAAAATACCTGAAATCTGCTGGTAAAGAACTCACAATTGCAAAGTTTACGAGAGAAACGAATACAAATCTAGATTAAGGCTATTATAGAATTCCTCGCAAAAAATATTGGTAAGTTTAAGCTTTACTTTCCAGAAGTAACTTTAAATTTACATCAAATACACACACAGGAGTGGCTGTGTGGTAAGTAGTTTGCTAACCAACCACATGGTTCCGGGTTCAGTCCCACTGCGTGGCATCTTGGGCAAGTGTCTTCTGCTATAGACCCGGGCCGACCAATGCTTTGTGAGTGGATTTGGTAGACGGAAACTGAAAGAAGCCCGTCGTATATATGTATGTATATATAAGTTTGTGTGTTTGTGTGTCTGTGTTTGTCCCCCTAGCATTGCTTGACAACCGATGCTGGTGTTTACGTCCCCGTTACTTAGCGGTTCGGCAAAAGAGACCGATAGAATAAGTACTGGGCTTACAAAGAATAAGTCCCGGGGTCGATTTGCTCGACTAAAGGCGGTGCTCCAGCATGGCCACAGTCAAATGACTGAAACAAGTAAAAGAGAGTAAAGAGTAAAGAGTACACAAACACATGCGCACAGGCACATACATATGTAAATGTATATGTGTATAGGTGGGTCTGTGTATACTGTGGGCATGTAGGTATCTGTACATCTGCATGTGTGTGTCTGCGTGTATGAAGGTGTATGTACATTAAGTGTGTACATGTAAAACTTTTTATTCCAATCCTTAACTCTCTCTTTTTCTCTCTCTCTTTACCTCTTTCATTTTTAGACTTCTAGATTTACTCTGTATTCTCTCAAATATCTTTACGACACTTGGTTACTAACTAAATATATATAAAAGTTTCTCCAAATGTAAATTTGTATTTGTTGATTTTCTGCCTCAAGAATTTCGAGTAGGAAATTGCTAACAAGTTTATTCTACGTGTACAATTTCTTAAATTCCTATCAGTAAATGTAACATGTGTAATACTGAGGGAATAAGCACCAAAACATTTTTCGAAATTATCTTGATTTGTGCATATATAATATATATATTATATGTTATATATATAATACATATGTATATATATATATATATATGTATTTATGTATGTATATATATATAGTCATATATGTATATGCATATATATACATATACATATATACATACATACACACGATTATATATATAATATATATACAACATATATATATATGTATATATATATACATATATATATGTATGTATATATATATATATATATATATATATATATATATATATATATATATATATATATATCGTTAGCTCCTACACGCATTTGTTTCTCTCCTTGGTTTTTTTCTGTGTATATTTCTGTCGAAGAGCGTAGGCTCGAAACGTAAAATACTTTTTCTATTTCTATTCCTGAGCGCTATACTAATACATTTGTTTGTTTGTACTCCACCTGCCTTCGTCTTTTGTTTATTTTCGTAAACGTACCCGTTACATATATATATATAATATATATATTATATAATATATATATATATATGTGGTGTATATGTGTGTATATATATATTTACATATATATATATATATGTTGTTGCTATTATACAGAAGTGTCGTAAATCCAAAACATTGCTTTTTCAGAAAACGCAAAAGCAGTTTCACTATTCCATAGTCACACCCTTGCACTACAGCTACAGATACAATGGTTCGACCAAAAGAACCGGCTATTGGAAGCAAAAGTAAATACTGAAAAAAAAAAAACGAATTTGCACAAATCTGGACACACCACAGTTTAACATAATAGAAACGATATATACATATATAACATATATAGATACATAAATAAATATATACATATATACAAGTATACGCATGTATGTCTGAGAGAGAGAGAGAGAGAGAGTGAGAGAGAG
This sequence comes from Octopus sinensis, assembly GCF_006345805.1. Classification (NCBI taxonomy): domain Eukaryota; kingdom Metazoa; phylum Mollusca; class Cephalopoda; order Octopoda; family Octopodidae; genus Octopus; species Octopus sinensis. The sequence continues at coordinate 98,085,217 of NC_043004.1, read as the reverse complement.
AGATTTAGTTGCTTCGATGAATTCATTTTCAGTTAAGAGGCGATTAAGCGGCGTAATATTTATGAATGTTCTGAAGTAAAACATGGATATTAGCAAAGCTTTCATACCAGACTATGTTAGCTTTGTTCATTTATGAATGGTTATGTTTTCTGTATCTATGAATTAATGTATATACTTCTAGAAGCAAGTGGATACTTGGTGACTGCTAGAGACTGCAACACTGTCATGTCACCTTAAACTCGGTTTGGAGAGTTTTCCCTTAAAAAGTTGCATCAGTTCTCTCTCAGTTCCTGTTTACATGTACTTAGGTACTGTACACTAAAATGTGATACGTTTGTCTGTGACAAAATTAAAAAATAAATTCCAGTTGCGCAAATTTCTTTCTTTCTATTAAATCTGTCTTTATGTCTCTCTAAACATATCTATTTACCTCTCTTTCTTTCTTTCTTTCTTTCTTTCTTTCTTTCTTTCTTTCTCTCCCTCTCTCTCTCTCTCTCTCTCTCTCTTTATACACACACACTTACACATTTGTACTACACAATGTATAGGGCGTTAAGTAAAATCAGGAAGATTGCTTCAGTAAAGCCTATGCGAATTCACTTTAAAAGGGGAAATAAATCGTGTTATACGAATAAACTCAACACAAACTGAGAATCCAGGAACTTTACATTCGCCGCGGAATATAATATTAAACAAGTAAATATATGGAAATACGTGCATCAAGTTATCTGGTTACGATCGTTTCAATATTATGTGGTGTAGATATTTAACATATTGGAAGAAATATAATCAATGGCTATGCACCATCATGCAATTTTAAACGAAATCCAAATTCCTCATTTAGACAAGACTTTCGAACGATTTAAAAGACTTACACAAGTACGTATAGAAGCCAGGCTTAATATATGAAAATTGTGGGAAGGTCTTATATTGTCGCAGTGAAAAGTAACCAGAGTGGCATGTCAAGAAAAATGCACGGAATAAAGTAAAATAAAAGACAGAAAGGCATGTACGCTAGGAGATGAAGTCGATCGTAACACCAAGGCCAATTTCCATAGGAGAGATAAATGATGGATAACGTAATAGTTTGTCTGAGTAAGGAGGAATGTATTCAAAGAGGCATTAATTAGTGGGAATGAGCGTGCCAAGAATGACATCAAAGAAGCAAGGATGATAAGACAGAGATGAAAGAAGCGAAGGAGAGAGAAGGAGATTGAAAAACGTAAGAGGATTATGAATAGAAAGACTGAAGAATAGAATAAGAGAAACGCACAATTAAAGGACCTCATCAAGTATTCGCAATCATTATTTATATTTCTTCCATCATGTTGAATGATTTATCTACCCCATTTGTTATTCAAAATATCGCAACCGGATGAGAAATGTGATAGTATCATCATTCTTTTAATTTGCTACTTCATTATTGTTTTAACGTCCACTTTTCAAAACTTGCATGAAGCAGGCGGAATACGTTGAAGCAGATTTTCTGCAGTTGAACGCTCTTCTTCTCAACGAGCCTCATGTGTTTCTAAGAAACGTAATATCCCCGTAATTACACATGTTTACACGAATGATTTCACTACTTGAGGCCCCTTTTACAACTCTTATGCGACGTCACGTAAGCGAGGCACAAATACCTAATACACAAAAACACACACACACACATGCACACATACACACATACACACACACATACACACACACACACTCACAAGTACACGCACATATACATACTTATGTGCATATAATTTTGTATGTTTGGGTATACACATAATTGACGAGTTTCTTTTCGGTTTCCGTCAACCCGATCCACTCGCGAGGCTTTGCTTTGACCGCAGCTATAGTAAAAGATGCTTGCCGAAAAGGCGGCGAGCTGGCAGAAACGTTAGCACCTCGGACGAAATGCTTAGTGGTAGTTCACCTGCCGCTACGTTCTGTGTTCAAATTCCACCGAGGTCGACTTAGCCTTTCATCCTTTCGTGGTCGATTAAATAAGTACCACTTACGCTCTGGGGGGGGGGTCGATGTAATCGACTTAATCTCTTTGTATGCCCTTGTTTGTCTCCTCTATGTTCAGCCCCTTGCGGGCAGTAAAGAAATAAGATACTTGCCGAACGTGGCTCGCATTGACATTTAGCATGAAATCACATGACATGTAAACACCCTTCACCATACAGATATTCCTGCGCCCATACATGGCTACATACACAAACATGCACATCCACATCAATACACACTTGCACAAACACACACACACACCCATTCATACTTGCATGCATACATACATACACACATACATAAATGCATACATACATACATACATACATACATGCACATACATCATACATACATACATGTCCATTATAACAGCAATCTGGTGTTGAAAGATCTAAAATTACGACATGTTTAACAGTTGCTATTGACAACATGGAGAGGAGTGCTTGCATTGATTGACTGATCTTTCATCTGCTTTTCATGCTGTCAACCATGATATTCTGATATATGTTCTCCGTAAAGTTTCTGGTGTCTGTGGTTTTCATTTGCAATGGCTTTGTTTTCTTATAAAAGATCACAACAGGATATTCTTGGAAATATTAGTATTTCTTATTACTTGGTCAACATATCAAATGTGCCTTAAGACTCAAATTCAGATTAGAGCTATTTAAAATTTGCTGTCATGCAGTGTATAACTATCATTTTCCTTTCAAATTTGGATTTCTTTCTGCTGGCGATCATGATACTCACCATTGAGATTCTTCCCATTTTTCAGGAAGATTTTTTCTTCCAAATTCTTTACAAACTGACAATCTAGCTGCTAGATAATCATAGTATATAAGGTAATTTGGGATCAAATAATGAATAGAATGCGTATAGACTCTAAGGTCTATATATCAAAATAAAAACAATAATCAATATTTTCATTCAAGATAGGCGCAGGAGTGACTGTGTGATAAGTCGCTTGCTTCCCAACCACACAGTTCTAAGTTCAGGCTAACTTGCATGGTACCTTGGGCAACTCTCTACAATTATAGCTTCAGGCCGGCCAAAGCCTTTTGAGTGGATTTGGTACACGGAATGAATAGTAGACCGGCGTATATGCAAACATTCATACATACAAATATAAATACATACGAACATGCATACAAACTACATATATATGTATATATATATATATATATATATATATATATATTATATAAGTAATACTAAGCAATAAGGGTTTAGCAACGAGTTGCCTTACCACATACCGAATTTAGAAATAGCAGTCAAAGGGTTATAGCTATTTCTTCTACTAAAAAGGGAGATCTCAGTAAAAACAGCATTTGGAAGGCAGACACAAACAGGTAAGAGAGAATGAATTGACTGCAATCTATCATACATTTTTTTAGTTATCCACGGACGTACGTTTCGAAATCAAGTTTTTTAGGAAAGCATAGGAATTAAATATTAAATATTAAATAATTCTATCTTACCGAAACTTCTTTTCTCTTCAGCGTAGAATACTATAATCATAAATGATTATATATTGAATTTTGAGATACCAGAAGGCACCAACTCAACTCAGTATCAGAGCGAGCTAGAATCCGCAACTGGTATCACCGAATTCAATTTGTGAATGAAACGATTGTGTCAACAGCCCCTTCCCACCCGCGTGTAGCCAAAACAAGATGCTGTGGTCATCTACTGAGATAAAATATGGTTATCCGTGGATAACTAAAAAAATGTATGATAGATTGCAGTCAATTCATTCTCTCTTACCTGTTTGTGTCTGCCTTCAAATGCTGTTTTTACTGAGATCTCCCTTTTTAGTAGAAGAAATAGCTATAACCCTTTGACTGCTATTTCTAAATTCGGTATGTGGTAAGGCAACTCGTTGCTAACCCTTATTGCTTAGTATTACTTAAATTTTCCTCGAATGAGGCTTTTACATGCCGAAGACTACTTGGTGTAATTGATAATTTTTCCAAATTAATTAATTTCAACCTTCATTATTACGGATAACCATATTTTATCTCAGTAGATGACCACAGCATCTTGTTTTGGCTACACGCGGGTGGGAGGGGCTGTTGACACAATCGTTTCATTCACAAATTGAATTCGGTGATACCAGTTGCGGATTCTAGCTCGCTCTGATACTGAGTTGAGTTGGTGCCTTCTGGTATCTCAAAATTCAATATATAATCATTTATGATTATAGTATTCTACGCTGAAGAGAAAAGAAGTTTCGGTAAGATAGAATTATTTAATATTTAATATTTAATTCCTATGCTTTCCTAAAAAACTTGATTTCGAAACGTACGTCCGTGGATACTAAAAAATGTATGATAGATTGCAGTCAATTCATTCTCTCTTACCTGTTTGTGTCTGCCTTCCAAATGCTGTTTTTACTGAGATCTCCCTTTTAGTAAGAGAATAGCTATAACCCTTTGACTGCTATTTCTAAATTCGGTATGTGGTAAGGCAACTCGTGCAAAACCTTATTGCTTAGTATTACTTAAATTTTCCTCGAATGAGGCTTTTACATGCCGAAGACTACTTGGTGTAATTGATAATTTTTCCAAATTAATTAATTTCACCCTTCATTATATATATATATATATATATATATATATACATATATATATATAAAATTATATATATATATATAGGTTTAAGAGGCATAATGACTCTCAAGCAACTCAATCATCATTGAACGATATTATCCACGATATGTACATATTGGACTAAATGTTAAAATTATCAAAATTAATACATTAAATTCTTATTCCAAAGCATATATTTACATTACATAGACTACGCACGATTCATGAAAACAAATTCCTCGATATTCCTCGATAAAAGGCCTCAAATTATTATACCATATTAAAACGATTATATTGTCACTCTTCAGGTCTAGATTATATGAACTTATTTAGCTATTTACATCATATATAAAGACATGACAATCTAAATTTATATAACTAGAAGTTGTCGGAATAATTTTACATTTCTTGTTCCTACTTTTATTCCACATTTATGTCATCATTTACTAAAGTAAATTTATACGCACATACATACATGCATACGCAAACCCATATATACATACACACATATATATATATACATACACACACACATACAACGTATGTACATACAAATATATATATACGCATATATATATTATATATATATATAATATATATATATATATAGTAATACTAAGCAATAAGGGTTTAGCAACGAGTTGCCTTACACATACCGAATTTAGAAATAGCAGTCAAAGGTTTATAGCTATTTCTTCTACTAAAAAAGGAGATCTCAGTAAAAACAGCATTTGGAAGGCAGACACAAACAGGTAAGAGAGAATGAATTGACTGCAATCTATCATACATTTTTTTAGTTATCCACGGACGTACGTTTCGAAATCAAGTTTTTTAGGAAAGCATAGGAATTAAATATTAAATATTAAATAATTCTATCTTACCGAACTTCTTTTCTCTTCAGCGTAGAATACTATAATCATAATGATTATATATTGAATTTTGAGATACCAGAAGGCACCAACTCAACTCAGTATCAGAGCGAGCTAGAATCCGCAACTGGTATCACCGAATTCAATTTGTGAATGAAACGATTGTGTCAACAGCCCCTTCCCACCCGCGTGTAGCCAAAACAAGATGCTGTGGTCATCTACTGAGATAAAATATGGTTATCCGTGGATAACTAAAAAAATGTATGATAGATTGCAGTCAATTCATTCTCTCTTACCTGTTTGTGTCTGCCTTCCAAATGCTGTTTTTACTGAGATCTCCCTTTTTAGTAGAAGAAATAGCTATAACCCTTTGACTGCTATTTCTAAATTCGGTATGTGGTAAGGCAACTCGTTGCTAAACCCTTATTGCTTAGTATTACTTAAATTTTCCTCGAATGAGGCTTTTACATGCCGAAGACTACTTGGTGTAATTGATAATTTTTCCAAATTAATTAATTTCACCCTCATTTTACGGATAACCATATTTTATCTCAGTAGATGACCACAGCATCTTGTTTTGGCTACACGCGGGTGGGAGGGGCTGTTGACACAATCGTTTCATTCACAAATTGAATTCGGTGATACCAGTTGCGGATTCTAGCTCGCTCTGATACTGAGTTGAGTTGGTGCCTTCTGGTATCTCAAAATTCAATATATAATCATTTATGATTATATATTCTACGCTGAAGAGAAAAGAAGTTTCGGTAAGATAGAATTATTTAATATTTAATATTTAATTCCTATGCTTTCTAAAACACTTGATTTCGAAACGTACGTCCGTGGATAACTAAAAAAATGTATGATAGATTGCAGTCAATTCATTCTCTCTTACCGTTTGTGTCTGCCTTCCAAATGCTGTTTTTACTGAGATCTCCCTTTTTAGTAGAAGAGATAGCTATAACCCTTTGACTGCTATTTCTAAATTCGGTATGTGGTAAGGCAACTCGTGCTAAACCCTTATTGCTTAGTATTACTTAAATTTTCCTCGAATGAGGCTTTTACATGCCGAAGACTACTTGGTGTAATTGATAATTTTTCCAAATTAATTATTTCACACCCTTCATTATATATATATATATATATATATATATATACATATATATATATAAAATTTATATATATATATAGGTTTAAGAGGCATAATGACTCTCAAGCAACTCAATCATCATTGAACGATATTATCCACGATATGTACATATTGGACTAAATGTTAAAATTATCAAAATTAATACATTAAATTCTTATTCCAAAGCATATATTTACATTACATAGACTACGCACGATTCATGAAAACAAATTCCTCGATATTCCTCGATAAAAGGCCTCAAATTATTATACCATATTAAAACGATTATATTGTCACTCTTCAGGTCTAGATTATATGAACTTATTTAGCTATTTACATCATATATAAAGACATGACAATCTAAATTTATATAACTAGAAGTTGTCGGAATAATTTTACATTTCTTGTTCCTACTTTTATTCCACATTTATGTTCATCATTTACTAAAGTAAATTTATACGCACATACATACATGCATACGCAAACCCATATATACATACACACATATATATATACATACACACACACATACAAACGTATGTACATACAAATATATATATACGCATATATATATATATATATATATATAATATTATATTAAATTAGAGACAAAACCACTATTAGGCAAATCATACAATGAAAGACTTAAGCCAATACATAATATTATTTAATTTATATTATTTAAATATATAACAAAATTATTAAAATATTAATAATTTTGTTATATATTTAAATAATATAAATTAAATAATCTTATGTGTTGGCTTAAGTTTTTCATTGTATGATTTGCCTAATAGTGGTTTTGTCTCTAATTTAATATAATATAATAATTTATAATAAAATTGGATTCAATCCTAAATCTGATTTTTCCCTGTAAGTTTGGATTTATTCCCTAATATTTATTATATATATATATATATATATATATATATATATTTACAACTCATACTTATATACATATATGCTAACATCTATGGACGTATATGACAACGTACTTACATGCATGCACACACTTACACATGCACGTACAGGAGAATACACAACCCCCCAAAACCTCGATACAACCATACATACATACATACATACATAACATACATACATACATACATACATACATACATACATACATACATACATACATACATATATATATATATATATATATATATATATATATATATATATATATAATATATATATATATAATCTAACAGACTATTTTTATTTTTATATGTGTACATTACATATTCCAATATTTTTATATATTTTCTTAATATATTTTAAGAAAAATACTGCGCGCGCGCGTGAGCTCAACTAAACATATTTTCATCTACTTTATTAGAATGTCTCAACCGGTCAACATGTAACTTTCTGATACTATGCCACACGAAATCTTCAAAATGCTAACATATTTTTTTGCGTTTATTTTGTAATTTGTCTTAGAGTGTGAGTTGAAACAATTCTAAGTAATTTTAATCAATTAATAAATTAATTTTATCTATTAAATCTCTCCATTTGCTTGCATAATATTAATAATAATAATAATAATAATAATAATAATAATAATAATATATAAATATATATGTATATATACATATATTTGTATATATATATATATATATGTTTGTATATATATGTATCTCTCTCTCTCTCTATATATATATATATATATATATAGAGAGAGAGAGAGACAGAGACAGACAGACAGACGGAGAGACAGATAGATAGACATAGATATAAAGATATACATATATATGCAAACATATATAAATATAAAAATGTGTGTGCATATATATGTATATCTTTATATCTATATATTTATATGTATATATATATATATATATATACTCAAAATAAGCAACAAGAATGACTCCGGTAATTTGGTAAGATCGTTTCGTACTACATCATTTTATTAAATGTTTGAAATATTACAACAGTTTTAAAATGCTGAGCGATCATCAGCCAATTATAGAGGTTTTCCATTAATACAAAAATGTTCATATCAAGTGGCAACATTATAGAGAAGGTAGGTATATAGACAAAGATGTGGATTTAAATTTTAAGAATATTTGAGGTAGTGGAGCCCATCAACTGACTGACTTAAATTCGGTTGTTCCAGACTACTGTAAGGTTCTGAGAGGGAAGAATACAGGGAACCTTACAGGGAAGAATACAGGGAAATTTGCTTTGTTATCTAGCTAGTTCAGTTAAACAACCGCCTAGGAGGGATCTTGTATTTTATTTTTATAGTTTTACTAGCAGTATAACCCGGCATTCCTCGGGTTTGTAAGGGAAATAACTATAAAGCATTTTTAGAGAGTTATAGCCAAAAAATTAGCCAAAAAATGCATTAAAAATATAAAAAATATGATGGTAATTTTTTTTTAAATCGTTGACTCATCGTAGACATTTTTAGAGAGTTACTTCCCTTATATTTAAAAAATATGCATTAAAATGGAAAAAAATGATAGTAAATTTTTTTGAAATCGTAGACTCATCGTAGACGCGCGCTAATACCCAGAAGAACTCGATATGAATCACGACTATAAGATACCCGGTTTTGGGTAAACTGCACCGCAAAATGTGGGAGTAGTTAGGAATCTAAATCGTAGTATACAGACACACAACCTTACTTTTATATATAAAGATATCCTTGTATTGGATATATAATATAACGAAGCAGTGAGGAAGGAAGTATATACAGGTCACACTAGTATTGCTATTATACGAGACTTAACGCTCTATATCAAAGGCTCACAGAGAACTGCTTACCAACCCGAACTCCAATTGCTTACAGTTCTTTGTTTTATAACAATGAGTCAGTCTACCTTTTAGTTACTTGAGGGTGGTCGAAATCCTTCCACAACAGATAGTTGACTTTGTCTATGCTCCAAATTAGATAACTCTGTCATTTGATTTCATCAGTCTCTTGAGCGATGATTCGTTTTTAACTTTATAGGAGACACTAGTTATTGAGTGTTTGTTGCATTATATCACTCTTAGATACTTATTAAAGATAACCCGGTGTCTCTTTACATCATTACTGTCAGACGTTGTAGACGTTATGCAGGTGAAAAGTATATTCTATTATAAAATAACAGTAACAAAGTAAACAAAAAATTACACAGTGACGTATATTCATTCAAAATAACCAAAAAGTTTTTTAAACACAGTCATATCTACATTTATTTGACAACATAAACAATGTTCTAATTTATATGAATGTTTGAAACATTTTTTTTCAAAAGTCTGTGAGTTTCCTCTCTAAACACATTAAACACAGTATGTGATTTCATGGGGATTTAAGTGTTACTTCTAGCAAAGTAAGCAACCAAACATAGCTCAGTTGTTTGCTTTTGATATTCTTAAGATCTGACATGGTAGCAAAATATAGCGTCAGCAAGGCGTTACTTCACTTATAAATGAAACTAAATATTTTATGTTTTAAAGTTTATAATACTCTTCAGAGTTTCACAAAAAAATGGAAACATCACAACTGGAGACTTTAATCAAATGTTTCCTTTACCTACATAGTTTACTTGAGGTTTGATTAATCAATCAGAGTTGACCAAGTATATCTCATAACTAGAACAATAATAACACTAAGATCAATCAAAGGTTATGGCTGTTCATAAATTTACTCAATTATCAATACAAATTTTTATTTCTCTTACAATCTATGATGTTGAGTCTCAAGAATATCTATTGGCCAATTCACTGCGTGTTATGTAGCATGCATGTTGTCCAAATTCTTTGACAATCTTGCAAGCAAAGAATATTAACCAAATAAAATTCTCAAGCTGTATTATAAACCACTTACGGAGACAAAAACCAATCCTAAAAACAAAGCGAACTAGCAATAATCAATGAATTGAGAATATCTCCTGGAATCTGATTTGGTATTTATTTTCTTAATGCAATGCAATTTATGCTTAGGAAAATTTTCTAAAAATTAATGTCAACCTTCTCGTCAGAAAAAGGTCAAAATTCTTGTTAATTGCACTCTAATGAAAACCGAACATTTTGTAAATCAGTGTCTTGCTAGAGTCCACAATCTTTTGGCAAGAAATGTGGAAAGAGGCCCATTTTCAAAGGAGTTGACCTCCGAGCAGAATGTCAATAGTTCTAAGATAAATTGTCTTGTACAAGATATTCATTTGGCTTGATGCCAAACTTTTCTCACCAGAAGTAATAAGAAGGAGTGACACTACCAGTGTGGTTGTAGTCGTGGTTGTTGTTGCTGCTACTACTACTACTACTACTACTACTACTACTACTACTACTACTAACAACAACAACAACAACAACAACCACTACTACTACTACTAATACTTCATCATAAACTTCATATACTGTCTGTGAATGTTTTAATCATTACGTAAGTATAAACAATCACAAACGCATACGCACGTTTCGTTATACGCACACACATAAACATTTTCCACAAACACTCACGTACACAGACGTAGAGACATACATACAAATATATTTACACACACATACACATACATACAAACATATGCACACGTGCGCTCACAACCCCCCACACAATGTATTTGAATAAGAATGTATTAAGTTCTGATATAAGATAAATTCAATGAGTAAACCTCGATTAGGGAATAATTTTCAAAATAAAATGTTTAGACCAATATATATATATAAATAGACAAAAATAGCCACGCGAGCATCTACATACTTATATGATAATGCTAATGCGATAATAAAGATTCTGTCAACTTGCTGTTGTAATAAGCCAAGTTGACCCTGAAAAGGGATATATACCTTACAAATGCAACGAACCTCTGCAGAATATGTGAAAAGAGGGTCGAAAGCGTAACTGACTCACATTGGTAATGTTTGTGAAAGCCTTGCATAGAAAAAGTATTAGCGCAGACACTAGGTAGCCCCAAACCTTCACTGGTAGCAATGCCGGAAGTATAGCTACGAGGTAACGGGTGCCTGGTACCAACATATACCGGAAAAGGTAATGGACGTAAAAGGGAAGACAAAAATCCTCTGCAACTTTGGAAACAGTAAGCAAACATCTCGAGAGATACGTGGAACAAATAAGGGCTGCTGCAATAAGAGTGGAGCACTTGCAGAAAACAGCACTTCTTGGAATCGCTCGAATACTCCGGAAGGTGCTCGAAAAATAAGAGGTGTTACCTTAGTTCACTGGTAGGGAACAGCTGACAATGTAAGTACATCTCCAGTGTTAGAAGCTGTGCAAAGGCAATAATAATAATAATATAATAATAATAATAATAATAATAATAATAATAATAATATAATAATAATAATAATAATAATAATAATAATAATAATGTCAGAGAAATCGGAATTGACATGAGAGCAGAGCAAACCAAAAAAGAATAAAAATAGAAAAAGAAACTGCTGACGACAGTTAAGATTTTGAGGTTGGACTTGTATGTTGAATGTCTTCTACAATAATTAACAACCAATTATCAAAGCTTATAATGTGCAGAAATAGACCCTGTGAGATCTCGGAATAAACCAGACCTAGCGCTCAGAGAAGTAAAAGAAGAATAACGATAATAATGATTTCAAATATTGAAACAAGACCAGTAAGTTTGGGAAAGGGAATAAGTCGATTAAATTGACCCCAGTACTCAACGGGTCACTGGGTTATCGAACCCAAAAGGATGAAAGGCTAAGTTGACCTCGGCAGATTTTGGAATCAGAGCGTAAATACGAACGAAATTACGCTAAGCATTTTGTCCGTTGCGTTAACTATTCTGCCAACTTTTTCGCTTTCCGATAATAATAATAATAATAATATATCAATTTTTTCCCCACAACGGCAGCTTGGAGAGAGAATTAAGTCGATTATACCGACCCCAGTGTTTCACTGGTACTTAATTTATCGATCCGAAAGGATGAAAGGCGGTATGGTGTGGTATGGTGGTGTGTGGTGTGGGGTCTGGGGGTTGGGTGGGGGAGGCGATAGTGGGGAAAGCAAGGGTGGGTGTAGGGATGGGGGTAATTCGGAGTGGGTGTAAGGGATGCGGTGGGATGGGATGTATAGGGATGGAGGGATTGGAATATGTAGGGATGAAGTAATGAGGGAGGGGTGACGATGAAGGGAGAGGGTGGAAGAGAGAAGGTAGGTAGGAGTGAAGAGAGGAAGTAGGTGTCACAACAACAGAGGAGAGGTGGGTGGAAGGAAGTAGGTGTGAGAGGAAGAGAGAAGAGAGGATAAGGGTTAGATGAAGAAGTGAGGAGAATCGAGCCCATGTCGTGCAAAAAAGCGAAGAGAAAAGATTAATCCCTGTTCACGGTGAAGACGGGAGTCCGGATGGCCCCTGTGCAAGGACAACCCGAGAGCGGAAATGGCGTGAGACTGGAGTGTCGTTACCAATATATTTATCTCCCTCGACCTGCGGAACATCTTAAATCCCAGCACGGAAGTCTTGGGACCCTGCTTAGACTTCTGTCAATTCCAACAGAAATCTTGCGATCCTCAAGCTGATTGGGTGGATTCCGGATAGTTGTCTAATGGAAACAATCCCTTGCACTTGACACTTGACCTTTCTTCTTTGTGGGTTTAAAAACTAGCCACATGGCCTTTTCTCACTCCATATTGAAGGGAAGTTAATGGCAACTGGTCACCAGGATCTGACGAGACGTATTTCTGTAAAGCTAAGTGCTTTACGGACATGAATCCCTAGGTAACCCTAAGAACTGACCGTAACTATCTTATATATATATGTATATATATATATATATATATATATATATATATATATAATATATATATATATATATATATATGGAGAGAGAGATAAGTAGATGGAAAGAGTGAGAGAGAAATGCACAGATGCATATAGAGAGTGAGATAAATAAAGAAGTTAGTTCTGATGTCTCCATTGGTGGGAAAAACTATAACAATGATGATGATGTTCATTATCATCATAACAACCATTAGGATAGTGTCTTACCAAAAACATTAACAGTCCTATCACAATTGTCATCCAGATAATTTCTTTTTCTGTCTACATCTTCAAGTACGTTTTATCACAACTAAGCTTAAATACCACCGGACTCGTTGTTTATTATTATTTTCTGGGTTTTTTTTTTTGTTTTTTTTGTTTTTGTTTTTTGCCTTCATCCGATGATAAAGATTAAATAACGGTCAAGAAAGAGATCGATTTTATTTTCTAATCCCTTCCCTTAATTTTGAGTTCATGTGCTTATGTATGAAATCACAAAATATTATCGGATATATAGTTTCAAATATCGGTATTTGCAGCATCACCCAATGTATTTTAGAAACAGCAAGTTATCAACGTCATGACCACTACTACAACAACCGAACCCCAACAACAAAAGTAATAACAACACTGCTCTTGTCACGATCCTTTTTTTCCACGAAATGACTCAAATCACAAATGGCATGCGCACTAATGTTCCTAAAGATCTCACATTAATCTACGTCAGGCACACAAGCTGATTTCACACAAAGTTCTATCCTATTCCTCACAGATAATACAATGGAACAAATGATAAAACGTGTAGCATAAACACTGAACCAAAGATAGCATCTCATGATATTGTCTATGAAAATATGTTTATCTCTATGTGTATGTATTGGTATGCATTTGTGCGGGGTTTATAGATACGTAATGATAAGGTAGATAAGGTGATAGTCAACCAGGTTGATGTTTTTGCTTTGTATCCTTTGCACACATTATGCTGTGAATCCAAGCAGGAAATTATTTTCTGCATCCTCCAACTTTGAAATAAGAGAAGCAGATCTTCTGGGAATGCTGTTTGTTAGGGTTTCTCTGATCAGCCATCTGCAAAATGGTACAAGCAAAGTAGAGTATACTTTGACAATTCATTGATCCACTAACAAGAGATTCAACACGTAGAAAAGCCAAACAAAAACACTTGGCTCTGGATATACAGGCGTGATAAGATGAAAATACACCGATTAGTCAAATCTGCGGGTGCTGCATCAGCCTGAAACGGGCCGATATGGCTAAAATATATATAATAAGCATGTGTATGCACACGCACACACACACACAACACACACATGCACATGTATGTATATGTATGTATATGTATATGTATATAGGCACAAGCGTGGCTGTGTGGTAAGAAGGTAAGAAATTGCTTCTCAACCGCATGGTTCTGTATTCAGTCCCATTGCGTGGCACGTTGGGCGAGTTTTTCTGTTATAAACCTCGGGCCGACCAAAGCCTTGTGAGTGGATTTGATAGGCTGAAACGGAATGAAGCCCGTCGTGTGTGTATATGTATGTGTGTGTGTGTGTTTATTTGTGAGTCTGTGTTTGTCCCCTCACCGTCGTTTAACAACGGATGTTGGTGTGTTTATGTCCCCGAAACTTAGCGATTCGGCAAAAGAAACCAATAGAGACCAAATGACTAAGTACTAGGCTTACAAAGAAGTGCTGGGGTCGATTTGTTCGACTAAAGACGGTACTCCATCATGACCGCAGTGAAGATGGCTGAAACAAGTAAAAGAATAAAAGAATATGCATGTGTGTGTGTGTGTTTGTGTGTGTGTGTGTGTGTGTATAGTTAGTTAGTTAATTTGGCTCAAAAGCAAATAGCAAGGCCATGTAGGGGGACATGGAGTTAAGTACAGGGTGGTGTTCATGTAAAGAGTTCAGGCCACTTGAGGTCAAGGGAGACTTTGAACAAAGCGGTCGTCGGCATCTTCACCATCTCGTCTGGCAGCTTGTTCCACGGACCGCAACCCGGACGGAGAAAGCTCCTCTCCTTCGATTGAGATGAAATCGTCGCAGGTAGAGCTTTTCGGAATGACCCCGCAGCCGACGCTCTGGAGCAGGAGTGAAGAACAGCTGTTCCGAGAGGTTACACTTTCCGCTTATGATGTTGTGAGCGAGAATGAGATCACCACGGCGGCGGCGTTTTTCTAGAGAATAAATATATTGTTTGCTATTATATATATATATATATTATTTTTGTTTTTTCTCATTTGACTACGGCCATAATGAGTACCGCAATGAATGATTTTAGTTGAACAGATCGACTCCAAGGTTTCTTTTAATCCTAGTACTTATTTTATCGCCTACTTTTTGCCGAACCGCTAAGTTGCGGAACGTAAACACACCAACACCGGTTGTCAAGCGGTGGTTGGGGACAAACCGAGACATAAGCAGACACACACACTCACATATTTACGACGTGCTTCTTTCATTTTCCATTAACCAGATCCACCCACAAGGCTTTAGTCGGCTTAAGTCTATAGTAGAAAACAGTTACGCAACATACAACGCAGTGGGACTGAACCTGGAACCATGTGGATGGAAACAAACTTCTTACTACACATCTAGGCCTATTTATATATCGATATGTATGTATTCTATCGCTCATTGAAATCAAGTCATGCTGGTTACGTCCTTGAAGGTTTTCGTCAATTGAATCAACCCTAATTCTTATTGCAAGTCTTGTATATTTTCTAAGTTTCTTTTTCAAGAAGTTATGGAGGGTTAACCAAATCAAAACATGTTCTCAGTGGAGGGGCTTCAGATGAAACAGAGAAATATTTGAAGTTATAGAGCACTTGTTTTTCCTTTCTGTTTTGTAGTACTTACACATGACAAAGCGGAAGAACATCTCCTATAGGCTTTGCCAGAAATTCCGTTGGAATGCTCGTCGCTCTAGTATGGGTGATAGTTTTACCAGTAGATGGGATAATCTTTATGATAATGAAGCTGCTACGGACGATATTAATTCGGATGATGATGATCATGATGACGATGACGACGACGACGACGATGATGATTTGATGGTAACGCAATTTTCCTGCACCCTTCAATGGTCTTATCGATATTCTTTGTAGTTCTTGAGTTATTGTTTTTCCTATTTATCATCGCTCCTTTATTTAAGGCTTATTTCCTCTTAGTATATGTAAGCCTCACTCTCCAATAAATAGATCATTGTTAATATCTTCATTTCTTCATTACTTTTTCGTAGTAATTTCATACGAGTTTGTATTATTATTTTATTTTTCTACACGTCCATGTGCCTAAAGTTTGTGCATTATTGCCTTTTTTATGAAGGTGAAATGTATCTATATTCTAAATCCGTATAGCATTTGGGGGAGGGTGGTTTAGTTTTCTTGTTTCTGTTGTTTTTTTTTTGTTTTGTTTGAAGGCGCGTCACCGTGTGGTTAGAACTGTTGCACTCGCGAACGCGAGATCGTGGTTTCGATTCCCAGACTAAATGTGGAGTTGTGCTCTTGAGCAAAATACTTCATTTCTCGTTGGCTTTAAATGGGTAACCTTATGACGGGTTGAATACAAGAATGAGTTTACAGACCCAGGAAAAGTCACTCGAAATGAGGTCTCCTGAACCATGTTTCGTATTGAGCGATCGAGTAATGAATAGTACAACCCATAATGTTGTTCAATTACGTCGAAAGAGTGTTTGTTGCGTAGAGTTTGTGAAAGATGAGTTGAATTATTTTGTTGGGTGGGGTTTGTGTTTATATGTCTAGTATAACTGTTGTTATGTAGGATGGTTGTTGTGTAGAATAGGTGTTATTTTTCTGGGTGTTAGAGCTGCAAAACAGCAGTTTTCGTTCATTTTCCCGCTGCATTGTAAAAGTAATTACTAAAATACTCTGCATAAAAAATGTGTAAGTAAAAAAATGTTTCAAAGTTTAAATTCAAAAATAAAGTACCTTTTATCTTTCACTTATTTCAGTCATTAAATTGCGGCCATACTGGAGCACCGCCTTGAACGATTTTAGTCTTGATCTCTTTGCGGAACCGCTAAGTTATTGTGACTTAAACTCACCTACATATTTTACAAAGTTATACACATTTTTCACTCACTTTCGCAAAGTATGATAACGCCTTAAAAATTTCCACGATTCCCCTAGTTAGCCGTCCTGTACAACAGTGTGCTATGGTGCACCGTTTCAGAATTTCTGCTGTAGACTACGTATTGTGAGGTTGGTTGGTGCTATGTGGGGCCGTATTTGTACAAAATGTGTTCAATGCGAGAGGTGTTTATTTTGAGGAATGGTGATTAAGTTATCCACATGTTGTGTGGTTGGAGTTACATGAGAGGGCAATTAGAGTTTAGAGGGGTATTTTTCTGTTAAACCGCAGAACGGTTATGATCGTGCAGACCAATGATCAAAGTAAGGCAACCACGCTGTCACAATTCGACTTTATCCGCAATGTGTAGGGGGTTC
>NC_043004.1:98047422-98064922 GCF_006345805.1 Octopus sinensis | reverse complement strand
TTTGAAGAGAATGAAATGTCGTTCACATCGACAATAACATTTAACTTGTATTTTATTCTATCAACCTGAACGGTTGTACGGCAAAGTTTACCTCAGTAGGATGTGAACTCGAAACGTAAAAGGCTTGGAGAGATATTCTGAAGTGTTTTGCCATATGCGCTGTGTGCCGTGAAGAGGAACTGTAGTAGAACACGTATATAAACTGCAAGAGAGCGAGCCAAGGGAAGGAATTACCGCACTGAAAATAGGATCAAATTATAGGAAATTTTCTACAATATTTTTAAAACTTATACATGTAATCTACCTACAGGAGTCTTTTCTCGCTCACTTTGACCAAGTAGCTCTTCGTGTATGGTTTTGGAATCACCAGAATTTAGCATTGTAAGAATAACATAAAGAAGGCACGGAGAGAAGTCACAATCACGTGATATCATGAACGGAAGTGGACGTTTAATTGTAACATATTTATAGTGTTTTAGTTATCGCGTTTTATTATGTTTTTTCATATAACTATTTGTGTACTTTTTACAATTTTAACTCGTTTCATCAAATATATCATACAAAGTCTTTTACCCCGCCTCTTGTTTTTATTACTTGTCACTCTCATCCCACAAGTTCTTTGTAAGTCTCAGTCTAACGTTTTTCGCCTTTTTATACTCTCTTTAGCTCTTCTGGCTAATAAAAACGAACGATGCATTGTTGTTTTCTTCATGAATAGTCGTGTTTCGTAGATCTCCCTAAAGAATTGCAAAATACTACTTTTTTTATTGATATAAATTCTTTAGTAGCCCGTTTCTCATTAAGAAATATTGACGAAGATTTTCAGCTTAATTAAGAATCCACATCATTTTATTAGGTTGGAGAGTCTGTTGTCTTGACATTGTTTTATGACCATTTGCAATATTTACATTTGTTTCAAAACAGTCCGTTCAGAAATACCGAGAAGAGGTGATTGGCACATTGCTGGAAACAGTAGCCTAAATAATCTAAACAAATGATTCGTCTCAATTATTTTCAGACACGAAATCACACTGTAAAGATACATACAATGTAAAAAATTAAATAGAGAGTTTCGTGCATATATTCTTGCACGAGAGAAACAATACACACATGAATCGTATTAAAAACCTTAATCTAAATTAAAGTAATGTTTTATGTTTTATTTTGGTCAGGTAAGAAGACAGTGCTTACAAGGTTTTACAGGACTTCAAAGACCTGGTTCAGATACTTGTGTCAGAGAGGACTACATTACAGGCACACTGGGTAGGAAGTGGTAATGTTAAATCGAATGACGGATAAAGTCCTCCACCATAGAAGGCCGTAGTGAGATATAAACCAGAACAAATACCACAAGGCATCCAGTCTAACATTATCACAGTTCCGTTAAACCACTGCCCTGAATTGTTGAGCTCTCATTGACCCTCTAACAAATTAAAGTCGCCGTTTGGCCTCTTCGGGTTTTCCATTAACTCTTGAAAATTATTTACGACAATTGTGAGCTTAATGCACACTAGGTGGATAAGAAACTCTTAAAGCACTCTTAACATTTTGTGCTTTCTTTTTTTATTTGTTGGAGATCCGTTTTTATCCTCCCTCCTTCTATTCTACTGTACATTTCCTACTTTTTCCAAGAGAAGGATAGAAAACGTTTTCAATATCTCATTGTCACGGGAATGGAGTAAAATGGTTTCTCAGAGACACTGTCCGTCTCTGTGCTCTATGACATTGTTGGTGGATCTGTTTTTCAGTGTCTCCTTTAATGTCATCTGGTGTTGATGGTACTGAAGACAAAGTAATTTAATTTTATTCCCAAATGTGAGTTATCCTTTGAACAGGAGATTCAGTTAGGAATGGTGATGTTTTTTTCTAAATAAGGTATTGTCTCTTCTTATGCAGTGTGCAGATACCACTGTTAATTCATTTGCTTCAAAGAGCCACTTTCCCTGATTCTTTATGATCTTGATATAAAACACGTGTACCTTCTGCCTTGCAGCACAGGCCTAATTGATTTTCGGGACAATCCCTGGGTAGGCTATATCTCAAGGAAGATAATATGGCTTTGACAATAATTGATACTGGAAGATCCAATCCAGCTTCTAGATAGATTTTTCTGTAGACAAATCCTGCACTCACTACATGTAAGAAGCCAAAATAATTCAAAGAAGTCATTAAACTGCTATTTTACAAAATGGCATGGCTTAGAGAAAGTGTGAGTGGTAGGGGAACACGAACAGAGAAAGGTGTGTTGAATGACAGAGAAAATTCTTTTTATACAAGCGAGCGTCACATTTCTGCCCATAGTTTAAAAAGAAAATGTTCTAGCAAAGCTCACTCAACGGCCGCCACCATCACCTCTGGCCTGATAGCAACAACACAAAAAAAAAAACAAGAACATGTCTAGTGAAAATAAGAGCAATAACAACAAAAGCAGTAATAAAAGCACCATCACTTCCATTCCCACCTTTACCAATACTAACAAAGTAACCTTCTTAGCCATAATTGTATAGATGCTAGAAAAAATGTAATTGCATTCAACATCGACGTATTCAACGTGTACACCTACAATAGCGTGACAAAATATACAGTCTGAGTGCTTCAGAAGTAGGCTATGTGTAAGAGCCTGACTATCGGGACTTGCTCCAGTTTCTTCTAACCCAAACTGTTACATCAATTCTTTTATTTCTTGAAAGGTCAAGTCCTTCTTGAAGCGTGGTTTTGTTCTGTTCGAATTTATTATGTTCTATTCAAATCGGTTGACTCGGTTACTACTCTTATGCTCTCTTTTGAAGGTGTGGTGCGCGTGGTTACTAAAGTGCATATATGCACTTAGATTGCAGAATCTGTAGAGATTCCTAAATGGTGTAGCTAATGGGGTCAGGCATGTTTTGCCAAAATTCTTTTCTTTTAATACAGTAGAAATCCTGAGCGATTCTAAAACTGAGATTAGGTGCCTGCCATTTCGAATTTTCTCAGGGAACTGAAGTCTTATAACGATTTTTCAATATAACATCCCTTCATCTATCGCACGTCATCATCATCATCATAACTAAACGGTTTCACTTCGCAGAGTTCAACCTAGTTGGTAATTTCTTTCTGGAATATTTAATAGGAAACATGTTTTTACTAACACACACACACACACACACACACACACACACACACACACACACACACACACACACGCACACACACACAGATATACACACTGACTAACAAAAGGTCTTGAATATTTAAACGTTTCTCGAATTTCTTGAAAGGGAAAAATATCCTAAGCTATTTTTCTTTTATACATATGTTGTACCGGAAAAGGAAATTCAAATAACAATAACAGAATCCCTATCAACAACAAACCTAAAGTAACTCATTTTGTGAGCAAGTGGGTATCTTTTCAAGGCAAAACGACGTGTAGGCATAATCGACTTCCAGGCAATTGATAAACAACACCTAAGAGCTATGACAACAATACAGCATTCCGAAAGAGCGCATCGCCTTTCCCGAACAATTTACCGAAGAAAAAATGTAAAAGACATAACAGTGGAAGCCTATAAGATGGACGGCAGCTGCAATACAAAGGGCCTTTCTTGTTACACCCCGTGTTATGTTGTTTTTACTTTCTTCTGAGAATTATGCTTAGAGTAAAACTGTTTATGGAACCCTCAGTCAAATATATAACTCATTCAGCAGGTATTTCAATTTATCGGGCAAGTAAAATATTCAATGTCGAAACCGACGGAGATCCATCTATATTTGTGTGTGTGTATGTCTGTGTGTGTGTGTGCGTGTGTGTGTGTGTGTGTGTGTGTGTGTGCGTGTCTTTGTGTATGTGTGAGTGTGGTTTGCGGTGGGTGTGCAAGTAATTCAGTGATATCAATCATTAATTCTACCGGTAACATGTAATCCTATGTCCGTCCAATCTGTTCCGTAATAATCTGAACGGCACTAAACCAGCATTCCCACCGGCTTTCTTTATGACAAGGGTTGCTGTAAAGCTGATACGATGACAGTAAGACCTGTCAAAATATTCCATGAACTCAGGATAGTGTCAACCGATATCTACTAACAGTGTTCGCAAACATAAACGCATTTGAAATTGTGGACAAGTACGCAGTAAGACCACTGAGACTGGGGGTGGGGAGCAGACTGGTGATCTTTAAGTGTGGTCAATGAAGTATGTCTGAGAGAGAGAGAGAGAGAGAGAGAGAGAGAGAGAGTTACTCAGAATTAAGTTAAGCGAGTGAAACCGATATAATAGTTGTTTTTAATCCACGCGTAATACTTTCAGTAACTGCTTTGTTTCTCATGATTTTCTCATGATTGACTGAAACAAGTAATAGAGTAAAGAGAGAGTAAGAGTATATTTGCTTATATATGATTATCAGTATGTTTGTAAGTATAGATGGAAGAGGCAAACAAGGAGAGCTCTAAATGAACATTGTACCTGTTCGTATTAGTTACCAATATACCTGAAAACCACATCCAATAATCATGACAGGACACTTCGTGTAATTTAGTGCGATATGTATTAAAGAAAGTGAGAATGCATTTCATACGAGGTCAGTTTGATTAAGGCAGAATTGGAGCAACGCAACAGCTTCAATTTTAGTGCAAGATGGGGGACATTTGTATTGGCTTTTAGAATTCATTAGAAGGCGAATATTTTTACTTTTGAATACCTCAGAATTGTAGAAAGAATAGTGTAGTATATAAAATGGCAGAAAGGATAGTGTAGGTGGCAGAATACACGGCAGAAGCAACAGAGTGTCAGGTTACTATAGTAGACTAAATGGTAGAAAGGAAAGTGTGGTTAACTAAATAGTAGAAAGTGTGGTATGTTAATTAAATGGTAGAAAGGACAGTGTGATAGACTAACTGGTAGAATGTGTTGTGTGGTAAACTAAATGTTAAATTGAAGAGTGGAAGACTAAATGATAGAAATAATAATGCAGCAGACTAAATGTGGTAGAACTATACATTAGAAGCGTAGGTTGGTAGACTGAATTGTATAAAGTGTAGTTATGTAGAGTAACTATTAGAAAAATAAATGCGGTTGACTGAATTGTATACTAAATGGTAGAGACCATTATGTAGTAGATTAAATGATAAATAGGGTAAAGTGATAGATTCACTGATAGAATGGGCTGTGTGGAAGAATAAATGATAGAAAAGATATCGTGATAGACTAGAAAATATAAAACACAATGTGGTAGATGAAAGATCCACTGGTAGGACCGTGAGAAACTGAATTAGAAAAGCGACAGTATGATGAAGGACACCTGAACAAGTAGTGGGCGTCAACAAGACGACCGCAACTTTTGCTCTTTATTTTTAGGGATGGGTAGGCAATACAACGCTTTTCTTTTTCAAATTAAATTGCCATCTTCTATTTATAGCGCCTTCACCTTCAACAACATCAACAATTATTTGTTCTCTTTTATATATCAAGCAGTTTTTCAATAACTAATTACTCCATTTTTCATTTCAAGCATGAATCAATGGAAAACATTGATTGAAATCGACTCACCTAACAAATGATTATGTGTTGTTACAAGTGGCAATGACTGTATTTCTATTATTTAAAATCGTGTACAAATCACCTGTATAAAATACACTTACGTAATATTTATTTCTAGTTTAGTTCTCATTATATTTGTGATGATGGTGACTATTTACATCAAGCAACAAGGATACAATATATGACATAATGCTAATATGTTTATGCTGAAATGGTTGTCGAAAGAAAAACGAATTCTCAAGAACTCTTCAAGTGATACGGAACAAACAATAATCTTAATATTTTTTTGCATGGTTCGCATACCCTGGAATCGCAACCAAGGACATTGCTCACTAACTGTAAGTGCATTTCTATTTTACTCTGTTTTCAAAAATATTAATCTCAATAAAATAAATATTATGTGACTATTTCGATTAGAGAACAGATGTTGTATTATTTCTTGAAAAAATAATGATCCAGGTTTTTTGCAAAATAGAATTTTCACGCCTTTTCAATCCTATGGAAATACAAGTAGGTTTATATAATGTAATGAATTATAATTAATATTGCTCAAGCTATTTCAAATATTCATTTTGACAGCTTAATATCGAAAGTTGCTAAACAAATATAATATATATTGCTTGATACGTATTTTAGGTGTATAAACGTATATAATTTAAACAATAATTATTTGTTTATTTGTTAGAAATTTGAACAAGTTAACTAATTTGAAAACAAATTTCTTCGCAGATTTCCAGGACGAAAATTGATTTAAATAGTCAGACTCTGAGTATGAAGAAAAGCTGTTTTGTATTAGATTAGTTTCTATTATTTACATCGTTACTTAATAGTCGCAATAAAAGGTTCACTTTTCGTAAATCCTAAGTGGTGATATTTCTTCAATCAACTAGGCTAAAACTATGGGTGGGTCTAATAAGTGAGAAAGTGTCGACGAACCTGTTAAAATTAATTTCAGGCTTTAACGATCAGATATAAGTAAAACTTATTTCACAAGGAATTGTTCTACAACAGAATGCCATAAACGCTTTACTTCTGCAAAGACTCGCACTTCGAATGAACTGCGATATATCCACATATATACCAGGTTGATTTGGATAAAGCCAGAACAGGCAAAGGTTTAGACCAGTTAGACAGTATAGGTCCTCTTGGGAGTGTGTTACATGAACAGGAAGAGCTTATTTCAAGTGATTGAAGGAACCCAACATGAGAACTTTGAGCGTTACTATTTCCTATGCTAAGATTTACCTTTCCTTTTCTTTACCTGTTAAATGTGATAAAATGGAACATTTCGAATACTGAGAGCTCTTATTTAATGTTAGATCTTGTTTCAACAATTCTTAAACGTCTGGAAACTTAATTAAATGCACATAATGCTTACAATGGCATATCTCAACTACTTTGACTAAGTAAATGATATCGTTATCCAATGTAATCTTGATAAAGCAAAACTTGTGGGTGATCTTTTGAAATTGCTACTACTTTGAAGTATTTAGCCGAAAGCAGAGAAATAGTGATAAGATCAGTAACGACAATATTGTGAATAAACATTGTTTAACATATGGTAACGATTTTATATATATTTAAGAATGCCACACACAACTCAGATTTGCTAAACAATGCTCAGACTATTTGCAAAAGTACATATGCAGTTCTTGATGTTAGCCTAAAGCGTATTTTGTTATATGTAGAAGTTGAAAATTAATTTTGAGAAGTGGGGGAACGAAGATTTCATAAAGTTGGTACAAATCAGTAAAACAAAGGACAACAAGGATCGGTTGCGGTTTATGCAGGAGAGCATGTCATATGTGCACAATGTTATATTTCGGGATCCCGCTGATGGGTTTTCAAATGTTGCATCGCCGAAAAAAGGCCGAGAGATTTATTGAGTGTGAGTAGTTTTCGGTGAGTTTGTTGACAGTCGGATAAAATCGCACTCCTCCAATTAACTCATTCAGTGATTCATTGATGTTGTTGCTGTTTAATACCAATGCGATGTACGACTGTATTAGGACTGGGCAATAACAACAACAACAACAATTGCAGTAATAACGTAAACAATTAATAAGCAAACCTACCCATCAACGATGGAGGTATAAAATGAGTGGAGGAAATCATAACAGCAGTATGTAAATTACTGGGTGATGTCTTAGAAAAATCACATTATTGTTGGTGATACATAATTCAATTGCAGCTATATTACATGTGTTTGCGACTAAGTGACATGTGAGGACGATTCACTCCTGAACTGAAATAGGCTCCCAGGCTATGTATCATGAATGGTTATGTGGACGACTCCTAATGAAAGCCAGAGCTTCCCTTCAACCACTACATAAAAAGTATTAAGAAAATGTTATTTAGATATACTTTTATTTTAGTTGTTTACACTATTTTATACTTGTTTATGCTCTTATACATTCAAAGTTTACAAATTTCTTTATTTAAATTATGAATCATATTCCTATCAACAGTATCAATATGATTACAAAAGTTGTTTGTAGACGATATTTTCTGTTTGGATGACACTGATTTTCAAATCACTGAAGTCCGGAGCTCTACTCATAGCCACGTATAACTGACGGTGTGTAAACATCGGAGTGTGTCAAAATACACTTATAGACAAAATTGTACCTCTTATCTTTTATATCCTATAATTGTCTCAGTTATATCCTATACACCATCTCAATTGCAGAACCACTAAGTTACAGGAACGTAAACAGACCAACCTCGGTTGCTAAGCGTGGTTGAAGACAAACATGAAGACACGCGCGCGCACACAGATGTATGTGTATATATGTATTATGTATGTATGTACGTATGTAAATATATACGTATATAGGGATTCTCTCAATTTCCGTCTGTCAAATATACTCACATGGATTTCATTAGCTCTATACTACAGCAGAATACACCTGCTCAGGTGCCACGCGGTTGAAATGCAAATTTCTAATTACACAGCCACGCCAACGCATCCTTCCTTTCTTTAAACGCGGTAGTGTGTGTCAAGAGTAAGATTTGGCTGTCATCCCTATCCAAATGAGCGGCCAGGTAAAAACACGTTCGTTAGCATATTGTAGAACAATTTCAGCTTCATGGTTTCGTCAAATGGATACTCAATTCAGGATTTTATAACATTAAGTAGTTAGGAGATGACTCACCTTCCTGATATGATGCCAATTTATAACAAGTAGCAATCCCAGAAGATCTGTTAATTTAGCTTTCTCCAGCAGCGAGGTAAATTAATGCAGTAGATTTTAAAGACTGTGGTACTAAACCATACGGTCATTTCACGTCTATTCTCTAATAATAGAATTACTATAATATCGCAAAAATCAATGGTTTTAACAAAGATATACATATGGGTGACGATGTTATTTTGATAATTAGAAAACATAGAAAACTCATTAGAAATGCAATAAATATGATGAATATTGGTTCCAAAATTGTTAATTCTGCTTCATTACCATTTATTGTGTCATCGTCAATGAAATAGTTTGGTGTCAGTGTGCATATTTTTATAGAAACATCAGTGGTTTTATTGTTTAGTATTTGTTTGTGACTTTTTGTTTCGTCTTATTTCTTTATAATTTCAATTTTATGAAGTTGTTGCTTCGATATGTTTTTATACTAATTATTTTATTATTAACATCATTGTTGTTTTTTGCGTGCGAAAGGATGTTTTCAGTGTGGTTTAATTTTGGTTTATGCTTTTGTCTTGAATTTCCAAAACATTGTATTCAATTTAAGCTATAGCCTTTACTAATTATTCGTTCAATAACAAAAGCTGTTAAATTATAAATTATTCAAACTCAATGTAAATTGAATACCATATTCTAATTCTTTGTTATTAGATTTCACAGTATTATGTAGGAGCACAGATAAATGACCAAGTGGATAAGATTTTTGACCAGCAGTTCATGGGTAGTGTGATTCGATTCTACTTGAGCTTTTATCTTTTTTAAATTTATGAGCGCTTTCAGTTTCCGAACAAACATAATCAACTTATTGTAGTTTGACTGCCTAACAAAAATTTTCAAATTAAATTAGCCTCGAGTGTTCTGAAGAAGAGTTAGCTCTGTTGCAAGGTTTTGAATTTGATCTTCAGAACAATAACTGGATATGTATTTGTATTACTTCCTGCAATATTAATCCACGTTTCAGTAATTTATATTACTCTTTCCTTATTGCATATCTCACGGCCTTGCAAAAGAACCTAGAAAATGTCTTCCCTCATCCAGATAAATCAAGACCTGACATCTAGTTGTGTAAATAATTATCCACATGCCTTACGAATTATATTGTTGAAAGATTCAATGCTTCTTTTCACCTTTCCGTACAACATCTATCAAGATCCCAGCAAAAGGTCACAGAGACAGTTATTCTTCATCTAAATAAACCAATACTGTGCGCCTGAGCTGTGTAAATAATTGACTAGAGTTCTTTTAAAAGAAACTGTCATGTCTCACTCAAACTAGTTAAAATTTTGGCACAAGGCCAGCAAATTCGAGGAGGAAATAAGTCGTTCATATCGACCCCAGTGCTTGATTAATACTTATTTTATTGACCCCGAAAAGATAAAATGGTAAGTCGACCTCGGTGGAACTTGAAGTCCGAACGTTAAGACGGACAGAATGTTATTAAGTATTTTGTCCGGTGTATTAACGATTCTGTCTCACATTAACATGAGCATATTGATGTTAAACAGAAATCCAAGTACAAGAAATAATACGACACAGCATGTGTTGTAGATAGATGTCCACATTGTATCTGCAGATTCCGAATTATTTGTTTATAGATAGGTATACTTCTTTAAAAACAAAGTTTGTATACTTAAAGCGGGCTCACATTTATATTGATTAGGCGCAGGAGTGGGTGTGTGGTAAGTAGCTTGTTTACCAACCACATGGTTCCGAGTTCAGTCCCACTGTGTGGCACCTTGGGCAAGTGTCTTCTACTATAGCCTCGGGCCGACCAAAGCCTTGTGAGTGGATTTGGTAGACGGAAACTGAAAAGAAGCCCATCGTATATATGTATATATATATATATATATGCGTGTGTGTGTTTGTGTGTCTGTGTTTGATCCTCTAGCATTGCTTGATAACCGATGCTGGTGTGTTTATGTCCCCGTTACTTAGCGGTTAGCGGTTTGGCAAAAGAGTCCGATAGAATAAGTACTGGGCTTACAAAAGAATAAGTCCCGGAGTCGAGTTGCTCGAATAAAGGCGGTGCTCCAGCATGGCCGCAGTCAAATGACTGAAACAAGTAACAGAGTGAAAGAAAGAGTATATATATATATATATATATATATATACACACATGAATATATATATATACACACATGAATATATATAAAGGTATACAGCCCATATGAGAAGCCCTCAGTTTTATCAGTGATGGTGCGAAACGGAGTATTACCAATCGGTTGATAACTGATGAAGAATTAAAGACATTTTGTGTTTGCCTCCCGTCCGGTTGTACACTCAGTATACATTATATCGTTTGTTTATTTACCATACATTTTCCCTTTAAGTACTGTAACGCAGCACACAGCGAATTTGTATTAACAAGTTTTTTTATACACACACACACACATACACATACACACACAAGTACACACACACACACGTACACGCACACACAGATATATGTATATACGTAAATGTCGAACGATGAAAATGAGTGATCAACACTGCACTGGTGGATAGAAAAATACACAAAGAAATACATACATACATATACATACATATATATACATACATATATATACATAGATATATGTATGTATACATATATATATATATATGTACATCGTCACCAATTTTCCTCTCAAGCCAATATACATATATATATATATATATATGCGTGTGTGTGTTTGTGTGTCTGTGTTTGATCCTCTAGCATTGCTTGA
The DNA here is from genome assembly GCF_006345805.1 of Octopus sinensis. Lineage (NCBI taxonomy): Eukaryota > Metazoa > Mollusca > Cephalopoda > Octopoda > Octopodidae > Octopus > Octopus sinensis. Next base: position 98,053,505 of record NC_043004.1, on the reverse strand, counting down.
TAACCGATGCTGGTGTGTTTATGTCCCCGTTACTTAGCGGTTAGCGGTTTGGCAAAAGAGTCCGATAGAATAAGTACTGGGCTTACAAAAGAATAAGTCCCGGAGTCGAGTTGCTCGAATAAAGGCGGTGCTCCAGCATGGCCGCAGTCAAATGACTGAAACAAGTAACAGAGTGAAAGAAAGAGTATATATATATATATATATATATATACACACATGAATATATATATATACACACATGAATATATATAAAGGTATACAGCCCATATGAGAGCCCTCAGTTTTATCAGTGATGGTGCGAAACGGAGTATTACCAATCGGTTGATAACTGATGAAGAATTAAAGACATTTTGTGTTTGCCTCCCGTCCGGTTGTACACTCAGTATACATTATATCGTTTGTTTATTTACCATACATTTTCCCTTTAAGTACTGTAACGCAGCACACAGCGAATTTGTATTAACAAGTTTTTTTATACACACACACATACACATACGCACACAAGTACACACACACACACACGTACACGCACACACAGATATATGTATATACGTAAATGTCGAACGATGAAAATGAGTGATCAACACTGCACTGGTGGATAGAAAAATACACAAAGAAATACATACATACATATACATACATATATATACATACATATATATACATAGATATATGTATGTATACATATATATATATATATATATGTACATCGTCACCAATTTTCCTCTCAAGCCAATATACATATATATATATATATATATATATATTGGTTTGAGAGGAAAATTGGTGTCGGATACTGCTTGCGTTTCAACGTGTACGAACATATATGCTGAATGATGGAAGGTAATGATTGCTGAGAAAGACCAAAGAATTCAATTATAATATGTGGAAGAATGTAATCTTAGTATCTTGGGTTTCTCAAGACGATATGATTAAGAATTGTTAGGCTGCACTGTGGACCCATTCAACTCTCGTCAGTATGGACAAAATTAAATTGAAATTATTATGATGATAATTATCGTTAGTGCAAAAGCGACGAGCTGGTAGAACCGTTAGCACGCCGGATAAAATACTTAGTGATATTTAGGTCGTCTTTACTTTCTGAGTTCAAATTCCGCCGAGGTCGACTTTGCCACGAATCCTTTCGGTGTCGATAAAATCAGTGCCATTTAAATACTGGAATCAAAGTAATTGACCTTCCTCTTCCCTTGGAATATTCTTATGTTTATGTGTGTTTGTGTTTTTGTGGGTGTTTACCTATAAATAGATAGACAGGCAGACAGAGAGACAGACGGACGGACAGACAGACAGACAGATAGATAGACAGACAGACAGACAGATAGATAGATAGATAGATAGATAGATAGACAGACAGACAGACAGATAGATAGATAGATTGACGTATTGATATCAACATCTAGATATTCATTCACTGCAAACCTATAAGTCACTCTGGACTGAACGTAGTCAAATTGTGAGTAAAGATTACATGAATCTTCACCAGTTTGAAAGTAACACATACTCTCCCAATACACAGCATGTGAGTACCTAGTCAGAGTAGGCAGTGACATGAAGAAGAGGCAACTGACTATATAAAAGTGAATACTAAAGGAATTCTTCAGGGAGCTGAAGTTTCGTGTAAAAGTACTTTTTCAAACACATTTAAGTACACAAGCGTTATACATTTCAATAATTTTATGGAAATCGATAGAATGTTCTAAAAATTACCATACATTTCACGTGACATCAATACATAAATGTGAAAACTCTCGGATATAATAGGCTGCTACGTAGAAAGTGTACAAACAAACATACACGTACCCCGCCCCCCCGTCCACACACACTCATATACAAGTGTTTTCACAGCACACGAATATACGTATTGAAATAATTGGATAAACTCAGCAGCCATAGAACATATATAAGTATGTACGTGTATATATATATATATATATATATATATTATATATAATATATATATATATGTGTATATATATTATATATATATATATTATATATATATATATATATAAATATATACACGCACACACCTGAATATACCGACAAGTATACGTACAGGCATGCAAGCATGGACACATTGAGGCGCGCACATATTTTCGTATGAACTCACTCATAAATATATAGATATACGTATACGCCTACATAACGTGCACAAAAGCAATACCATACATTATATTATCAACATCCCGTATTGGATGTTCAAGGTAGACATATATGTTCATGCAAATACAAGCCCTCACATATATGTATGTGTGTGTATATATATATATATATATAAATATATATATATATATATATATATATATATATATATATTGTAAGCATACATGTAGCTATGCGTGTGTGCATGTGTATATATATATATATATATATATTATATATATATATTTGTAAGCATACATGTAGCTATGCTTGTGTGCATGTGTATATATATATATATATAAAGAGAGAGAGAGGGAGAAGTCAAAAACATGCACATATACATGCATTTATATGTACTTACATAATAATTTAAACATAACGATGTATCATTTCTTATGTACATAGCAAAGTGCAACCTTACACAAATATTAGCGCACGTACAGACATGCTTGCATAAACATTCACATCAATGCACATATTATACATGAATTTACTTGTAAACATTGTGCAGGAATGCAATAAGTATAAGTATACTCACAAAAGTACATGCAACCATTTTTTTTTTCGTAGAATATATATTGAAACATAGACAAATATAACAACACAGATATAACAGGCATATACGAGAATATTCATACATAAAATATGAAAATTCATATGAAATGCTGTTGTATTTGATATAGGTCTCTGAGAGAGAGAGGGAAAGAGAGAGAGAGAGAGAGAGAGAGAGAGAGAGATGAAAATTTGTGTGACACAAAAAGTGGGTGACTGAGAAGAAAAGAGTGGAATCTAAGAGGGTTGAGATGAGAATAAAGAAAGAGAAAGAATGTCTTTGGCAAGTACCAAACGCGGGAGATGAGAAAAGATGGGAATGAGATGACATATATTAAATCAGAGTTTTATAGAGAGTGTTGGGAATTAGGTGTGCTGGGGAAACAGGGAAGGGGTTGCCTTAAAAAATTTGTTTTTTCTATTTCTAAGAAGTTATTTAAGGTCAGGCAAATACAGGTGAAAAATGAGAAAATAGGCGAAGGGGAAACAAAAATATTGAATTAAAATAATTGAGGAAGCACTAACATCAATGTAGTATTATCAGGCGTCTGATAGCATATTTATATACAGACTCGTATTCACGAGATAAAGAAAGCAAACTTGTGACATATCTTCGTAAATGTATACAATACGTCTATATAAAAATTGTTCAAAAGCCGTGTGATATATACATACGTACAAATACACAAATACACAAACATACAAATTTAGAATCACGTGCATATATAAACACGAATACATAGACGCATATGCCTGCATGCATACACACATAAATTCTCGTAAATATCTATACACCTGTATCGGCAAGGTTCATAATGTTACACATGCATATACACATTCCCACACACATATATGCACACACGCATAGGCGCATATTCAGATATTAAGTCTATTAAGTGATTCATATATTTCAGTAGCGGTTGTCTACAGGTCTGTTTATGTTTACCTTCCTATGCAATTTCTATCTTAAGTTTTGGAGGTCGGCAGAAAAGTTATGTGGGAATAGAATGTTTAGATGCTCAATAACTTTACTAAAAAATATTCGCAACGCTTCTGATTTGTATAGGGCTCCATAATGTACACACTGGTGATAAACACATAAAGTTGCATGAGTTGGCCATCTATCTCTGCATGCTAGAGTAAACTGAAGCTAAGTATAGCAAGCGATTTTGCGCAAGTTGAACAATGAAGGTCTTAGAAGAGCATCGTGTTCGGCAGAAATGTTTCAAAGAGGGGGAAATTAACTAAGACATTTCCGACGTATATAAGGCCTAAGGAGAAAATTGTTGAAGCCGTGAGTAAAGCCACGAGTGTTAACAGCGTTTCAAATCGAGAATAACATGGAAGCATCCGCTGAGAACCGAAAACGATGACTTACCTTGACAACCTGCTGCAACAACATATGACGATGCCAGCGTGCAAAAGAGGGCACTGTGATGCATGATAATTGGTGAACCATTGTCCATGAACATTTGGGGGCAAGTAGATATATGTAAAACTTCTTGTCACTTAATCTAGAAAAATAAATACAAGGTATTTGTTATTGCCGCAAAATTTCAACTTCGTCTACTAGCAGTTACAGAAAGAGAAATAAGTTACAGTCAGCTAAGAGTTGTTTCATCGTATGAACATTGGTTAAAACTTTTGAGAGTATAACAGTTAATGGACGTAGGTATACGATGATAGTTTTAGAACAAACATGCAGTCTTAATAAAATATTGCACCCTTGTCACCTCAGCGGAGCATAAATAAACTTTATTCAAATGTCAAAGCGATATTGATTGACTGTTTCATCACTGGAACCGTGTCGTTGATCCTGAGTTTGTTCAACGGTGTCAGAAGATCAGAAATGAGGTTTACTTGGATATTCTAAGGTAGCAAGTAGGAATGTAGCTGAGGTTCGGTAAAAAAAAAAATCTGGATACTGAGCCAAGATAATGCTTCGTCCTGCAATAAGGGAGGACTCCGGTGTGCCAGCCGCTCTACTCTCCCGAAGTTGATTTCACACAATAAAAGAAATCGAAGATTGGCACTGGGAATTGCGCTCCAGAAGACGTTTAAAAAATGGAAAACAAAGTGTTAGCAGTATATCAAGAACTGTAAGAATGTATGTTGTAGGTGACAGGTCTGATTAAATTGTAAATAAAGTAATAAATTTCGTTTTTTTAAAAACTTTTGCTTTCTTCACTTTTACACATACGCGTTCCTGCTCATAGATATTCATTACAAATTACATGGCACAGAAATACAAGCATAAATCATATCTGCTCATAGATATACACATAGAGATGAATACACAATACTTCGACATCTGTATGCATATTCTTTTTCCTAACATCTCCGGAGTTGCAAGTTTCGATTGTAAATCATTTAATTTTCATATTTGAAAATTAATACATATATTTTTTAGTCTGGGTAGGCACCGCCTGCTTTACCTACTAAGACAGAATGTCCCTGGGGAATTAAGTATACATTTTCTTGATTTTTACACACGCGAACACGCATGCACACATGAGCCTACACACACACATACAAACACACACACACACACACACGCATATATATATATATATATATATACAGACACACCTCCGCATTTAAATATATATAGAAAGTGTCCCAAATGTCACTTATGGCTTTCAGTTTTTATTAACTTCTTTAACTTTATAAATAAATGTTTGATATTTTTATACAAAATAAAGGACATAATGTAAATTAATATGCACGGGTTAAATTTTGCAACACCACAACATCATATATAAAAAATGACATCGCTTAAACTGCAGCCACTTACGGCTTCGCACGCCCGTGCTCTTTCTAAAACCTGCACCATAAAACCCTTAAGAGTTTCAGATCCCACTTCTTTATTTCTCTATTGATGCTCTCCTTCAGTTGCACCAGGGTCTCTGGTTTGTTGACGTAAACCCTCTCTTTCAGGTATCCCCGCAAGAAAAAATCCGGGCTAGTCAAGTCTGGGGAACGTAAAGGCCATTCGAACGGTGTGGCAAGATGTTGTAACCAATCATACCGCAAGAGAAACAATTTAGTTCGTACGGCAGTGCTTTGGAGACAAAATAATATCCCCTACAACAATGTGAATTGGCCTTCAAGTTCCCCAGACTTGACTGGCCCGAATTTTATCCTGCGGGGATACTTGAAAGAGAATGTTTAAGTCAACAAACCGGAGACCTTTGTGCAACTGAAGAACATCAATAGAGAAATCAGAGAATTGGGGTCTGAAGCTCTTGAGGGTGTTATGGTGCAAGATTAGGAAAAAGCAAAAGCTTGCGTAGCCGAAAATGACTGCAATTTAAGTGTTGTCATTTTTCATATATGATGTAGTAGTATTACAAAATTTGACTTGTGCA
>NC_043004.1:98029922-98044922 GCF_006345805.1 Octopus sinensis | reverse complement strand
GACTTTGGTATCTTGGAGCTGGACAATATTTTGCACATAGAAATGAAAGACAAGATTATTATTGCATATTTCAAGGGCCTCAAACTTCTCTTGAAATCAGAGCTCAACTCAAGGAACCTTGTGACTACCATGAACATGTGGGCTAAAGCTGTAGTCCGTTATAGTGTACTCATCCTTAGATGGACGCAAGCAGGGATTGACCAACTCGATCGCACTGCCCGAAAGATAATTACAATGCGTGGTGTCCTCTACCCTAAGGCAAATGTACACAGGCTCCACATGAAGAGCGGTATGGGTGGATGTGGGCTGATTAGCGTACGGGAGTGCATCAACAGTGAAAGAAGAAACATGGCAGAATATTTTGGTAAACAGAAAAGGAGACCTGCTACAGTATGCTTGCTAGTGCAGAAGGAGTCAACAAAAATTGACTTGAAAGTGCTCATGAATTCCGAACAAGAATAGCCAACGAGATAGAAGAAACCCTACTCTGTATGGAATCCCATGGTCAGTTCCACCGGACAACCAACAAATTAAAAGACTAGGAAGCGTCATGGAGGTGGCTTAACAAGGGTGACCTAAAAACGATCGCTGTCAAGGATCAACATTGAACACCAACTCAGTGAAAAATAATATATACCACGCAAGTGCAACAGATCTCTGCAGAATGTGTGGAAAGAGGGTCGAAAGTGTGATTCACATTGTTATTGCCTGTGAAAGTCTTGCGCAAAAAGAGTACAAGCGTAGCCCAAAACCTTCACTGGCTACTATGCCGTAAGTATAGATATCAGGTTACGGGTGCTTGGTACCAACATACACCGGAAAAGGTAATGGAAGAAAAGGGGGAAGGCAAATAATTTTCTGGGACTTTGATTTTCAGACAGACAAATTATTAGAGCACCGAAGGCCGAATATAGTAACCTTTAGGAGGGACAAGCAAGAATGCCTACTAATCGACGTAGCAGTGCCAGGAGATCAATACATCACCATGAAAGAATGAAAGAGAAAAAGTTGATAAATACAGAGACCTAAGATTTGAGATTGCTAAGATGTGGCGGTTAAGAGAGTCGAACATAAAGGTTATCCTTATTGTCATCGGAACATTGGGTTCAATACCATCCAATCTTAAAAAAAAAACATCTGAAAACCTTAGAAATACCCTACAATCTAGATGTATTGCAAAAGTCGGCATTATTTGGAACTACACTCATGTTGCGTAAAGTATTGTCTGTCTGAGGTCCTTGTTGTGACTTGACAAACAGTGCAATCACTATCTTCAATCAACAGCCTCACGATATTGTATACTGTGCAACGTCTATAATAATAATAAGAAGAAGAAGAAATGGAGAAACTTTCAAAATACAAAGACCTGGAAATAGAGGTAACCAGAATGTGGAATCTAAAAACAGAAACAATTCCTATCATAGTAGGTGCATTAGGCATGATAAAAAAATATTCAGCCAAATACATAACAAAAACACCAGGACTTACGAACACATATAGCATACAGAAAATTGCACTACTAGGCACTGCACACGTCCTACGCAGAACACTTTCCATACAATAACTATCAGAGCATCACAACAAATCACAGCACATACCTAAGGCACACAGAGCTGTTCTCGGTAGTGAAGTGAAAGCACGCTATAAAAAATAAAACTACTGAATAATAATGATAATAATAATAATAATAATAATAATAATAATAATAATAATAATAATAATAATAATAATAATAATAATAATAATAATAATAATAATGATAATAACAATGATGATGATGATGATGATGATAAATTCCATTTACCTAGATGTGTATTTGTATGTGGCATTATAAATATTATGTTCAGTGACGTATATATATGTGGAGTGCTGCAAAGTAAGTTTTGAAAGAAATTAATCTTTTTGCCAATTATCCTGGTACAGAAGTCGTCACATATTTTTCAATCTTATCTCAATTAAATGAAAAATATTAATCTCTATTCAAGCAAACGTTTATTGAAAACTTTAATTTGCATAGAATTCATAGAGAAAAATAATCAGAAAATCAGCTTGGGAAAAACGTCTTTGACAGATTTCGGCATTCTGTTCAGATGTTTATTTACATGAACTTACAGGTCGTAAAACGAACAATTTGATAATTAAGAATCTGATTAAATATCCAGTGGAGCACGTAATTCAGTAATACTCACAAAAGTCCCTGATTATATTGCACAAACAATGAATGAAGACAGAAATTGCATGATGGTAACAACCTTTTTCTAACTCGTTTGTATCCAATATACCTTAGACCACCTCTGGTTTAGATACCAAAAGGTCCATTTTAATGTCTTCATATAAATATTAGAACCCGCTGTAGACAATTATGCAAGGAACCTTTACTCGATTATGTTCTAAACACCAACTTGCTATACGTACATACATATATCTACACAGATATAGCTATATAGATGTATGTGTATTTATGTATGAATATTCATACATATATGCAGGCATATATATATATATAATTCAACATCAACATATGTAAGTGAATGACAAAAATACTTACTTTACTAAGACCATCTGAATACTTCATTGTTTTCAAAATTAATTAAAATTTAGGCAGTGCAAATTAATATTGCTATAGAAATAGAAACTTGTCACGAAAGGGTGAAAGACAGTAATAATATAAATCAAACAAAATTTGCGTCTACTGAGATTTGGTTGTCATTTACTCTCAGTATACGAACATAACCGTTAGCTGATGAATAAATGTAAACACTGTATATATAACATTCATTACCATCACCGCCTCATCCCCATAATCATCACCATCACCACCACCATCACCACCACCATCATCATCATCATCATCATCATCATCATCATCATCATCATCTTCATTAGCTTGTTTCTCGATTTAACTTTGGTCTTTATACACAGGGGTTATATACGTATGAGATGAGATTTATGAAAGCCAGTTTTCTATGACTGGATGCACTTCTTAACACCGGGCCTTCTCTTAAAGAATGGATCCTAGATTCCATTAATTCTGAGGATGAGCTAACGAGATCCCAGGCTCCCTGGATCGTTTGTTCAAATCTTCATAATGCTTCTTCAATGCAAAGACGCGGAGAAGAAAACACACATATATGCATATAACTATTCACACACACGCACACGCATGCATGCACGCACACACACACACACACACACACACACACACACACACACACACACACACACACACACACACACCACACACACACACACAAAGACACACACACACACACATACATACATTATTTGTAAGCAATCGTTACACGCCGGGTGAAATGCTTAGCGTTCTGAGTTCAAATTCCACCGAGGTCGACTTTGCCTTTCATTCTTTCGGGGTCGATTAAATAAGTACCAGTTACGCACTGGGGTCGATGTAATCGACTTAATCCGTTTGTCTCTTCTTGTTTGTCCCCTCTGTGTTTAGACCCTTGTGGGTAGTAAAGAAATAGGTATTTCGTCTGCCGTTACGTTCTGAGTTCAAATTCCGCCGAGGTCGACTTTGCCTTTCATCCTTTCGGGATCGATTAAATGAGTACCAGTTACGCACTGGGGTCGATGTAATCGTCTTAATTCGTTTGTCTGTCCTTGTATGTCCCCTAAATGTATTAGCCTCTCTGTATCCAGTAAAAAAAATATATATGTGTGTGCGGCTGTGTGTGAGTGTAACCGTTTGTTTTATGTGTGGGCATGTTTCTTATGGTTATTAATTTAGAGTAAATTTAAGAATGATAGCAGAATATTTTACTGAGTATTGCCAAACGTACAATCAATTTTGAATGTGTTATCAACATTTGTATAACTGAATATAGAATAAACTGTCAGACATTGATAAGGAATTATATTGAATATACACACACACACACACACGCGCACACACACACACACCACACACATACACACATAAACACACACACATACACTAATTTACAGACATGCTTTCATATATATAAATAAGCATATGTATGCACTCTGATGTACTGATGTATATATAGATATATGTGCCTGTGTGTATGCGTTCGTCTGCATATATTGATGCTTGTTTTATTTTTTTATGTATAGTTATATATAGCAAGACTCAAACATCAAATCGAGGATCATTCATAACACTGGAACTGAATATCACATTTTTACAAAGTTGACAGTGTCGTGGATGTGTTGCCTATCCGACTGTAAATACTCTTACTTTTCATTTGACTTGAGGTATAAATAGATGCTCACTAAATAGAAATTCACAAAAATAGATGTTCACTAAACAGACGTTCACAAAAACAGATACTCACTAAATAGAAATTCACAAAAATAGATGTTCACAAAATAGAAATTCACTAAAACAGATATTCTCTAAACAGACGTTCACAAAAATATGTGTTCACAAAACAGATGTTAACTAAGAGTGCTTTTCTTTGGTGCATAACGAATCATCTATACGGATAGGTTTATTGGGTGAACAAAAATAAGGATTGCTGTGAAGAAAGAAGCATTGGAATAAGGAATGGGCAAAGAGAAAAACAAACAGGTGTCTCTGGGAGGTTCGTGCACTCGAAGAGCGGTAAAAATGCCTAATTTAATCTTAGCTTTAACAGCTTAGAAGGGGAAGACTTGAGGGTATTTAAAGGCTGTAATCGTCTTAATAAGGGCAGTGAAAACTGTTTCATAAGCTCCAATGTTATGTCCTGGCATCTGAACAAAAACTTGCAAAGGTCTATTACTGGTCCTCTCTAGACGATGTTCTTCATTTTGGTCAGTACCTCCTGTAATAAGACATCGCCGTGTGCCTGCAGTGTTAAAAGCTAGGATAATCGCGAAACTTCGTAAAGCTGTTTTGGAGACTCATCAGAAATGCAAACATTTTGCAGAATCAGATAATCCCCCAGCCATACTCAATATAATTCAGGGCATATAGCAGGTCGATATCATTTTATTTTGTTGTCTATATTGAATAAGCTATAGCCAGAAATGCTTAATTTTTCTCATTATAGATCAGTACGGCTTTCAAGAACGTCGACTTCATAAGAATATATACACTTCGAAAGAACATGAAATAATTCTTTGTTAGAACAGACAGCCTTCCACCTTTTCTATCCAAAAGTCAAATATTTACTCTCTATGACTTATATCTTCATTCGCTTCGAGTTAAGCTGTTCCAAATAAGGAATTAATTTTTAAAAAAAGCGTGTTAAAAATATGCACATAGATGAGCTTTTCATAAATAAGTGCTATTCAATTTAATACAGACGAATCCCATTGTCTTGAAAAGATTGATCACATTTTGGAAGAAACAGAACCCATCTTGTCGAGTGAAGAACCTTAAGATATTTCATTTGCACCTTTTCATTTAAACATTTTCACTCTTCGAACTTTGACCTCAGAATCTGGCACGGAGTTAGAAGATCTCTGAACATGCCGTTGAAGTCTTTTGGCTGTGGTTAGTACGTTATACTCTTCTTAGCTGCAACAATGAAATTGCAATCCGCATATGAAACGTGTCTCTCTTGTTCCGATTCGCAGCTCCCTTCTAAACACAGTCACTGTCTCTCCTGCAGAGTGGATACGAATAGTTCAGGGTAAAGTAGAAATGAGGCTATGGATGACTGATGGCCCGAATAGATGGGAGCTGATGAATTTTTACCAGGAAGGTAAAAGTAGCAGTCACTAGAGGAGTTAAGGTGTCCTCACGAAACTCTAAGGATAGCACACATCATAGCTCTCTTTTATTTTTGTTACTATCCTCACAAGGGCTAGGTATAAGATAATTTTTCAATTAAGAGAAGAAATATTTTATTTCTTGCTAACGTTTAATAGATTCTAACAAAGTATGTCACGCCTATTATATTTTTACAAATTTAAAATAACTTTTATGATACAAAATTCTATATTTGGCCTTCTATTATTCATCTCTTGTTTCTTCTTTGTAGTGATCCCAATGAAATCAGTCAGATGCTCAGAATTTGTTTTGAACCACAGTAGATATACCGAAACATACGTAGTACGCCTCATACATGTTAGAGGTTGAGTAATTTCGTTTATATCTTTTGGTGATACATAGATTTATCCTCATAGTCACTTAGAACTAAACTAAAATGGGGAGTTGCTTGGCCATGTCTTAGTATTACCGCTAATATGAAGGCAGTGAGCTGGCAGAATTGTTAACCCGCGGGCAACTACTTAGCGGCATTTCTTCTGTTTGTTCATTATGAGTTCAAATTCTGCCGAGGTCGACTTTGCCTTTCATTCTTTCGAAGTCGATAAAATAAAGAGCACTGAAGTCGATTACATCGACTTCCCCTTCCTCAAATTTACTGGCCTTGTGCCATACCATAATCAATATTACTATTTAATGTAAAGGTTTAAAATGTTTTTGAAATTTCTAGGAATTTCAAAAAAAAATTTGTAGAATGTTTTACTGTTTGAGAAAATTTTTTGCTGCCACTCAGTACCAAAGCAATTTGAAATGTTTTGTAAACTTCGTAGTTTTTAAAATATTATTACTGAAGATAAAAAAGCAATGCTTGAAGAGAGTAATAGCCATATCCTATACTTTTTAAGCATATGTAATAGAGAAATAAAACTTACTGCCCCGAAGAAAGAATGAAACAAATATAATACTACACAGAGTAATAAATATTTTGATTGACGCCCCAAAATAGATGCTGCAGACTACTCTAGTTTTCATTACTAATTCATTCTATCATATACATAACCAAAGTTAGAAATTTAAACATTTACAATTGCGAAAGAGAGTATAGTGATAGTTTACTCAGACATACATAAATACACACACACATATATACATTCATACATACGCATGTGTGTGTTTGTCTGATTGTACATATATATATATATATATATATATATATATATATATATATATATATATATATATATATATGCATGTATGTATAACATATTTAAAGACAGAGAGTGGGAGAGAGTGACATAGAGAGACAAGCAGACATATAGTTAGATAGAGAGACAGACAGACAGATAGATAGGCAGGTAGACAGATAGATAACAGTCAGACAGACAGATATATATATATATATATATATATATATATATATATATATATAGAGAGAGAGAGAGAGAGATAAATACACACCTATACTGACACACCGTTAATCAAGTGAATTTGGGGAACAAATACACACCACACAAACACACACACACACATATATATATACACACACATAAATCTAAGGCGGACTTCTTTCAGTTTCTGTCTACCAAATCCACTCACAAGGCTTTGGTCGGCCCGCGGCTTTAGTAGAAGACACTGCCGAAGGTGCCACGCTGTGGGACTGGACCATGTGACTGGAAAGCAAACTTCTTACCGCACGCCCATGGACGTATAGATGTATATCTATCTATCTATCTCTCAGTCTATCTATCTATCTATCTATCTACCTATCTATCTATCTATCTATCTATCTATCTATCTATCTATCTATCTATCTATCTCTCAGTCTATCTATCTATCTATCTATCTATCTATCTATCTATCTACCGTAAAAATTAATACAGAGAGTTGCTTATTTGCAAAAAAAAAAAAAAGAAATATAACATGTGACTTCATTGACCAAGGTTACCGTGGTCTTTTCCGTAGGCTTTTCTTTCCACGGGTAAACCTCACCTGTCCTCCCCTTTACACTTCATATTGACATTTCTGTGATAACGATCCCTATTGATCAATTTTTTTCCTCTCCCCCTTTTTTTTGTCCTCGTTCTCTCCTTTTACGATCCCTTTTGATCGACCCCCCTTTTTATTTATTTATTTTATTTTTTTTAGTTTTATTTTTTTTACCTCCAAAAGAAAAGCTCTACCTTGTAATTTGTTCTATCTGTGTGCAGCCCTGTGTGGCTAATAAAGAAACATATCTATCTATCTATCTATCTATCTATCTATCTATCTATCTATCTATCTATCTATCTGTCTGTCTGTCTGTCTGTCTGTATTTCTGTCTGTCTGTCTGTATCTCTCTGGCTGTCTTTCTGTATGTCTGTATCTCTCTGTCTGTCAGTCTGTTTGTCAGTCTGTCATCCGTCTATGTGTGTATGTATCAATCTATCTATCTATCAGTCCAACTATCTAACTACACAACCACGCATGCATATACACAATCACTCATACACACACACACAGATATATATATCTTTTTACTAATTTTTTATTAATTTTACTACCAGGACATGAACTGTGGAAACGGCCGTAGGAAGTGAACTACTTCGAACTGTATTATATACCTCATATACCATTTATATATTTTTAAAGAAACACATCGAACTCTATGGATCTTTTAACTGAAACTCTTAACCGCTTCTAATTTTTGTACAAATATTTTTATCAATTCTCTTTCTCTCACATTTTCTTCCATACATATTGCATATGGGTTTTATTTACATGTATTTTTATGTATATATTTATATTTTATACATGTATATTTATATTTTATACATGTACTTTTATGTATATATTTATATTTTATAATTATTTTTTAAAAATAATATTCATGTGTCGATATGTATTAATATATACATACGCATTTTAAGTCGAATTTATAACTGTATGAATATGATTGCCTAATTTGTGTTTATATCTTAGTTTATACATACATACATACATACATATATATATATATAATATATATATATATATATATATATATATATATATATATATATATCCATAATAAGATAATCCATTCAACTACTATATATATATATATATATATATATATATATCTGTTTCATCACAATGAGATTATTTTGAATTCCGCCTAATAGGACTCAGTAGACTTCCCTCATCCAAATGTAATTACACCATGTAGCCATGCTTGACACACAAACTTATTTGTTATTTGCTACTTGTATCTCGCTATGGGGCAACTATCACTTCTGAAATATCAAATCTTACAGCTCGTCAACATCGTGACATTAAACATCTGTCTTCTGTTCCATCGCATTGCGCATATATTGAAAATACTGTTATGGCTGCTTAGCGAAAGTATCCACATAGCTCTCAATGCCGAATGAAGATACAGATATTTTTACCATGAAGAATTCCCTTGTGGCTGAGTCTCTGAGCTTGAGGACGCGTCGGATTCTGCGCCTACAAAGTTTTGAGTTGTATCGATCTTAGACAACCCTTTCTAAATAGAATGTTTGCGTGCGTGTTTATGTAAGTCAAAATAGATATATCTCAATAGTTTAATAAGCAGCTTACTTTATAATTCCGTAGTTCTAGTTTTGGCCCCAGAAGGTACGTGGCTTAATGGTTAGAGTAACTGGCTCATGATTATAAGGTCCGGAGTTCCATCTCCGGCGGTGTGTTGTGTCCTTGAGCAAGACACTTTATTTTACATTGCTCCAGTCAACTCAGCAGACAAAAATGTATTTCAATGGGCCAGCCTTATCATATTCATTATCACGCTGGATCTCCCCCAGAATAACGTTGAAGATACGCGTTTTTGTGAAGTGCTCTGCCACTTAAACGTCAATCTCACAAGTAAGCTGTTCTGTTGATCGTGATCGACTGGAACACTGGTCGTCGTAATCGATGGAGTGCCAATAAAACTTAGATAAAACTTAGATATGTTTCGACCAAAGATTGTTCCAGGCCATGTCTAACTTAATAGCACCACCTGATAGGATTATCTAAATCCTGTTTAAGTCAGGTTTTGTTTATGGTCCATTTGTTGGGTGAGTTGCATCCAATTATGGGTGGCTTATCTCGTATTCCTTGAAGGAATCTATCCAGACTCCGTTTAAAGTTGATGGGATCCTTTTCCTCTTTGATCGCTTTCGGGACAATGTTAAATAGAGCAGGGCCTGTTGAAAAGAAATTATGTTGCAGTGTACATGTATGCTGTGATCTTGAATTGGGCAGGGGACGTATGGCCCGTGGTCCCAATCTTGGGACCTAACATTTTAGACAAATGACCTTTGAAATAATTTCGTTTGAGCAAAGCTGTCTAAGTGAAATTAAACTGGACTGAAAGAAATGATAGGAAGACCGATGGTCGAAGTATAAAGGAAATTTCAAGGCCCTGCTTTATCACTCTTTGTGATATATCGATTCTGTTAAAAGAATGTGTTAAGGACTCAGGCAGCTTGGAAAACAGTTTCATGTTAATAGAATGAATACAGAAATCTATACGGATGTGTGCGAGTATTTCTGATTTTCCTTGTTCGCATATATTTCATTCATACATAGAAATGTGTGTGTGTGTATGTGTGTGTGCGTGTGTGTGTGTGTATATGTGTATGTGTGTCAGATGAATATATGTTTTTGAGTGTCTGTTATATACACTTAATACATGCACACATACACACGCATATATATATATATATATATATATATATATATATACTTTATTTTAAGCAGCAGATAATTCAACAAAATCTGTTACTCTGAGTTTCTCGTTGCCGTTCATCAGACAGTTTTTTCTAGCAAAAACTGTCTGATGAACGGCAACGAGAAACTCAGAGTAACAGATTTTGTTGAAATTTCTGCTTCTTAAAATAAAGCATATTACTCTACCACTGGTATTTGAGTACTCTTTTTTCCACCTTGTTTCAAATTTATGTGTTTACTCCGGTATATATATATATATAGGTAGATACATTGATGATGACGATGATGTACATGTGCATGTGCATATTTCTGAAGAACTTACTGTATTCTGTCTGCAGGATATTTGTGTCTACATATGAAACCTGCTATAAACTAACCGTTTGTGAAAACCTGCAGGAGCTACTGCTATTTCTCTCATTCGGTAATTAAATATCGCCATTGATTAAATAAACAAATAATTAAAAAGTGAAGAGAGTCGTAAACATAGAATTCAGGCGTAAAATATCTAGCAGCTGTTAACAAATATTACAAAGTTTATCTTTGTTACCACGTAGTAAGTGATAATTACAAATTGTTATATTAATTCTATTAATTATTATGTCTCCAGCTCTGATATGAATAAACACAGATGCACGAATGCATAAATACATACATGCACGTCTCTTTCTCTCTCTAGACATAAACAAATATATATATATATATATATATATATATATGTGTGTGTGTGTGTGTGTGCGCGTGTGCATGTATATAAATAGTAACGGGCATACATCTATATGTGATATATAAGTATATATACATATATATGTATATATATGTGCGTGTGTATGGATTTATATATGTGTATATATGTATATATACATATGTATATATACATATATATATATATATATATAATATATATATATATATATATATATATATATTCATGCAGTCATGCATACATACATACATACATACATACATACATATATATTTTGTGGATGCTGCATGGCTGTGGTGTTGCCTGGGAACCCAAGTTGAGGAACTGCAATTAGCATTCGTAGAATCAGCTCTGAATAAACAACACACATGCACACAAAAGCACGCAAACATACAGTCACACACGCACACACAACTATATATTGAATTATCATAAATAAATATAATTATGTAAAACTAATTAGATAGCTAAAGGTACAGAAAGATGGAGTGATGGACGTAGTATTCTTCCTACTTGTTATTTGCTTTTTACCATCTTCTATTAACTGATATTCTATAAAAGCTGTCAAATTATCTAATTATTACAACGTAAAGCTTCTCTCTTAACGAACAATGTGCATGATAATATTTTCTTTGAGAATAATTATTATGAATTGTTGAAGTTTGACTATTTCCCATTCAGCTACTACTTCGATCTACTCTTTTGATCCTGAGTGAGTCTTTTAGTGGTTGATCAACTAAGAAATATAAACAGTCAAATCTTCCTCAGATCGCATCTTTCTTTCATGGTAAGAGCGGGGATAGATCCCTAATTATTCTTGAAAAGACAGTACAAACCTGGCTCAAATATTTTTAGTCATAGATCGGTCAGCTCGGTTGGAATAAACCAATGGTTATACAGTGACTGTAGAAAGAACGACTTCAAGATGGCGAGCTGGCGGAATCATTAGCACGTCGGGCAGAATGCTTGGCAGCACTTCGTCCGTCTTTGCGTTCTGTGTTCAAACACCGCCGAAGTCGTCTTTGTCTTTCATCTTTACGAGGTCGATTAAATAAGTACCAGTTGAGTACTGAGGTCGATATTATCGACTTTCCCCATCCCTGAAATTGCTGGCTTTATGCCCAAGTTTGAAACCAATAACAATAACGACGTATTCACTATGTACTTTCAATTTCGGCTGTTTGCCAAAATCGTGTTTTATGTTGTTTTAAGATAAAAATTTGCCATTAGTGGTTTTCCATTTGAAACATTGTTGTTTTGAAATATCAGGTAAATTGTCTTATAGTTGGAAGGAAAATTAGTATCCGTGCCTCTTTACAGGATCACTGATACTGCAGCGAGGGAGAGAGAAATATATTCTCATATTGATGACTCAGCCTGAATATTTACAACGAAGGAGACTCTGCTATCAATATCCAAGGCAGTGGTTTTTAATCGTACAACAAAGTAAGTTTTCCACATAGATAAGCAGAACAATAATCAGAAAGTTTCCACTTCTTTCCCTTTCATTTTCGTTCCGAGCATATTACATTTGTCAACAACTATATTATTAAATGCTTAATTCATTACTGAAGAAATTAAGAATAGATTTGAATCAGATTTAGCAATTACTTCCAATAATAAAAGTGATCATGTTGAGTACGCACTAGAAACCTCTCAATATCGTAACTTCTTTTGGTAAATTACCAATCATTCTGAAACCTTTTTATTGAATATCTAATTATAAAACGACGGAGCGGAGCGGGGCGCTTAGCAGTTGATATTTTCTTTGGAGAAATATTCTTCATATTTTTGTTTGCAGTGAATATTATGTGGTAGACTATTATGTCTCGTAGAACTTAATGTGTAATATTTTCATGAACATTTAAGCATTCTGTCGAATATTTCCAAAATATAAAATTCGCATTAACGGCCTGTTTTAGAATTATATTACATCCTAATTATGGTCACGAATTATAGTTAGGGGACTTTAGAAATATTTCGCTGTGGTTTTTTTTAGACACAGACCAGCCTTTATTAAGCAGACTTAAGAAAAAATGTTTCAGCAAAGTTTATTATATATTTTTTTTTTAAGTGCTTAACAAAAACATCTAATTCGTCCTTCCAGTCCTAAAAAGCCAAGCGTATGATTTGACGGAAATTTGGCTATCATTTCTTAAAAGGGAAAGCTGTATTGCTCTTGTGTAAACACACATCAGTCATGATCCAAGACAGATCTATGATCAAATATATTCCATTTCGTCTTTTCTTCAGAAATATATCCCTTTCTACAACATAATTATTTTTTAACATGGAGCTCTTCATGTTCATTCTTGCAACTCGAGTGACCACATATAAGCTTCTAAGTTGTTGTTCCAGGTAGCGATACTAATGGTATTCTTATTGAACATGCCATTGATACTTATTCCGTTAACTCCAGTTCAGGTTTGATTGAGAAAGCCTTTCAGAAAAGTGATACCAGCTGTAACCATATTATCTTTTCAGTAGCAATGCATATACAACTAGACTTTTCGATATGCGGTTTTTTTTTCCAAAGATTATAGGCCATGACATGAAGAATATTTTGTTATCTATTTCTAGCGGGATAGCACTCCTTGTTGCCCTTTGCAAAGTTGGGTGTCCAGCAGCAAAAAAGACGTAGCAAAACATACGTAACTGATCTGGACTCAGGACACATTATTATAAACCCATCAAAATGCATTGTATAAATAAAGATAACTACATCAGTGGAGGTTTCAGAAATTTTAGTAAATTCCACCAAAAGTGTTATTTGAATCGAAGAAGCCATTAACTTCAGAAAATTGTCCGATCTCCGCGGTTAGTCTTAAAACATATTCTACCATTGTTACGCGACCTCTGAAGATTTGCTAACGCAATCTGCTTGAATTTTTTTTTCATTTTATAAAGGATAATGTAACGAAATACATGTAAGATGACGTAACAAAATAATTTACGAACTTTCCACTTTTGTTTATATATACATATGTGTGGTTGTGTGGGGTGCGTGTGAATATATGTATTTTATATATACATATTTGTGTAAGTCTGTGAAAATATATGTTGTTTTGTATGTTGTTTAAATATACATGTTTGTAGGCGTGTGTGAGTGTGTGTAAATCTAACTACTCGTGGATTGTTAGTAACTTGTGTAAGTGGACTTGATAGATTACTGGGTGATGTCTTAGAAAAATCACATTATTGTTGGTGATACAACATTTTATTGCAGCTATAAGACATGTATTTGCGACTAAGTGAGGTGTGATGACGATTCGCCCCCGAACTGAAATAGGCTTCCAGCCTCTGTATCATACACGATGATGTGGACCACTCCTAAATAAGAGTAGAGCTTCCTTCGACCACTACATAAAAAGCATTAAGAAAAACATGTTATTTAGATATACTTTTATTTTAGTTGTTTACACTGTTTTATATTCAAAGTTCACAAATTTCTGTATTTATATTATGAATCATATTCCTTTCGATAGTATCAATATGATTACAAAACTTCTTTGTGGTCAATATTTTCTGTTTGGTCGACGTTAATTTTCAAATTAATGGAGTCCGTTGCTCTACTCACAGCCACGTATAACCGGTCGTGTGTAAACATCAGAGTGGATATAAATACATCTACATGATCTAATGTCTATACCCTGTGCCGTGTTTGCTGTGAAGGCGCGAGCTGAATCTTTAGGAATCTCATCATCTATGATGGGAAATATAGGGATAGTATCGCAGGGAGTGGGGAGTGGTGAATAAAGAGATAATCCTCGCCGCCGGAATTTAAACAAAAAAAAAAATCAAAAGAGATTTATTAATACAAAACTTAATATCCACTGAATAATCATACGTTTTTCACATTTTTTCCTGATCACCTCCTTCGTAATCCCGAAAAACATTCGTGACCATT
>NC_043004.1:98022422-98024922 GCF_006345805.1 Octopus sinensis | reverse complement strand
AAAAGGAGTATGAAAATAACAAACTCGGCATCTGAACAACTTTGGACCCCCATAACAACTGAAGAGGTCACCCAGGCACTGAAAAAACTAAGCAACTGGAAGGCACCTGGGCATGACAAGATCCCCAACTTCTGGTTGAAATATCTAACAGGAATGCACAAAAAGCTGGCTGAAAACTTTAACAGCATACTAGCAGAGCCAGAGACAATGCCTGAATGGCTCACGAAGGGGAAAACCATCTTAATTCCCAAATCAAATGAAACAACAAAACCAGAAAACTACAGACCAATAACCTGCCTCCCTACTATGTTCAAGGCATTACTGCAGTGATATCGCAAAGGCTGAACAAGCACCTGGACGAAAACAAACTGTTCCCAGAAGAGCAGAAAGGATGCCGCAAGGGCTCATATGGCTGTAAAGACCAACTAATGATTAATAAAGCCGTAACTGAAGACAGCCACAGAAAGAAGAAAGGCCTCAGTATGGCCTGGATTGACTACAAAAAGGCGTTTGATAGCATCCCCCACACATGGATCCTCGAAACACTAGCCATTAACAAAGTAGCACTAACAATCATAAAATTCATAGAGCACTCTATGAATAAATGGCAAACAGTCCTACACCTCCAAACAAAAGAGGGACTCATGAAAACCAAAGACATCCCCATTAGAAGAGGAATATTCCAGGGAGACACGCTCTCTCCACTCCTTTTCTGCTTGGCACTGTCACCTCTATCTGATATGCAAAATAAAACTGGATGCGGATATAAATGTTACGGCAAAACGATCAGCCACCTTTTATATATGGATGACCTAAAACTATACGCTGCAAATGACAAACAGCTGGAAACACTATTAAAGACAGTTCATGGATTTACCAAAGAAATAGATATGAAATTTGGATTAGAAAAATGCGCCAAAGTAACCATGAAAAGAGGAAAACTAGTTAAGAGTAACAACATCACACTAGATAAAACCAATGAAATAAAAGAATTAGACCAAAGCCAACTTACAAATACTTAGGAATCCATGAACTAGATAAGACACAACACACACAAATGAAAGAGAAAATAAAAAAAGAATATTATAGACGAGTTAGATCAATACTAAAAACAGAGCTCAATGCTAAAAACAAGATAATAGGTATCAACACTTTAGCTGTGTCCAGTTATAAGTTACAGCTACAATATCCTTAACTGGACACGAAATGAACTGACCAAAATAGATAGGAAAACAAGAAAAATACTGACAGGATCTAGGATGCATCACCCAAAATCTGACATAGAAAGACTATATATACAACGTATAGAAGGTGGTAGAGGCCTTATACAGCTGGAAAACTACTATAAAATAACCACCATAGGACTGCAAAAATACCTACTTCAGAAGGAAGGAAAACTGATCCAGATAGCAGCAAAACACGAGCAAAACAAAAAACTGTTCTCAGTATTTAAGGAAGCTGACAAATACAAACAAGAAATCATACCACCTAATAAACACAAAGAAGAAGAAGAAGATGATGAAGAAACAACAAAAGCTATAAAACAAATGAAATCCAAACTAAAAATAGAACAGCAACGAGCCATGATAAAACGATGGCAAGAAAAGCCCCTTCATGGTAAATACTGCACTAAACTAAACGCAAAAGAAATAGACAAAGAAAAATCCCAGCAATGGTTGAGAAGCTCAGGACTCAAAGCAGAAACAGAGGGATTTTTAATTGCAGCACAAGACCAAAGCCTCCCCACCAGAAATTACCAAAAACATGTAATGAAAAGAAATATTACAAGTAATTGCAGAATATGTGGAGATGGACATGAAACAATAAATCATATTATCTCTAGCTGCCCAGTCCTGGCTAAGAAGGAATATATTCACAGACAAGACAGAGTTGGAACCTACATACATTGGAAGCTATGCCAACATTATGGAATAACAACAGAAAAGAGATGGTATAGGCACACACCAGAAAAGGTCACAGAAAACGAGAAAGCAACCATACTCTGGGATATGCCGATACACACAGATAGAGAAATTAAGGCCAACAGACCAGATATAGTTGTCAGAGATCATGAAGAAAAAAAATGCTTTCTAATTGATGTTTCAATACCGGCAGATGACAACGTGTCTCTAAAAGAAATGGAGAAACTCTCAAAATACAAAGATCTGGAAATAGAGGTAACTAGAATGTGGAACCTGAAAACAGAAACAATTCCTATCATAGTAGGCGCATTAGGCATGATAAAAAAATATTCAGACAAATACATAACAAAAACACCAGGACTTACAAACACATATAACATACAGAAAATTGCACTACTAGGCACTGCACACATCCTACGCAGAACACTTTCCATACAATAACCATCAGAGCATCACAACAAATCACAGCACATACCCAAGGCACACAGAGCTGCGCTCGGTAGTGAAGTGAAAGCACGCTATAAAAATAAAACTACTGAATAATAATAATAATAAATAATAATAATAATATAATAATA
>NC_043004.1:98012422-98017422 GCF_006345805.1 Octopus sinensis | reverse complement strand
GTCTCCTACGATTTAGATTCCTAATTACTCCCACAATTTGCGGTGCAGTTTACCAAAACCGGGTATCTTATAGTCGTGATTCATATCGAGCCCTTCTGGGTATTAGCGCGCGTCTACGATGAGTCTACGATTTTTTTAAAAATTACCATCATTTTTTTCCATTTTAATGCATTTTTTCGCTATTATATAAGGGAAGTAACTCTCTAAAAATGTCTACGATAAGTCAACGATTTAAAAAAAATTTACCATAATTTGTTTTCCATTTTTAATGTATTTTTTTGCTATTTTTTGGCTATAACTCTCTAAACATGCTTTATAGTTATTTCCCTTACAAACCCGAGCAACGCCGGGCGATACTGCTAGTAACAAATACAAGAGAGACAGAAAAGGTGCAGTACTTTTTCGTGCAATAAGTATTTGTCATCTACATATCATCTTTTTATTGCAGGTCAGAATGGGCTTCTATTTTTTCCTGGCTAACTGCCACGGTTCCATCAGTTGTCCGTGATCTTATATGTATAATTTTCTCACTGTCCGTCCATCCAACTGTCTGTCTGTCTATCTGTCTTCATAGATGTATGCGTGTATGTTTATATGTCTGTCTGTATATATGTATTCATGTTTATATGTATATATATATATATATACGTTTAAATATGACCATTCCGAAATATAACAATATATATATATATATATATATATATATATAATTAGAATAACTTAGAAAGGTTTTGGCCAGTATTGGCCCAGGCCATGTCTAACTTAATAGCACCACCTGGCGAAGTCTTTCAGTTCAGGATTTGGGCACCAAGGCCCATTCGAGCAGAGAGTTATTGTTTGCGGAGACATATCCGAATGTGGGTGGTTTCTCCGGTACTGTTTGAAGGAATTTGTCCAAAGACTTCTTGAATTTTGTGTGGTCAGTTTCTTTTTTGACGTGTCCTGGTGTAATGTTGAAGAGAGCAGGTCCAATTGAGGTGAAATAGTTGTGCCGTATTGTCGTTATGTGATGCGATTTAGATTTTTGTTGTGGACGGGTGGCACGTGGTCCAAGCCGTGGATGCATTTTGAAGGTGATGCCAACATCATTCGGACAGTGCTGATGGAATATTTTCCCCATCATACAGATAATGTAGCATTCACGGCGTCGTTGGAGTGAATACAATTTCAGCTTCTCTAGTCTACCCCAGTAGTCAAGGTCTGACATGCCATCTATCTTTTTTGTGATTGACCTTTGGGGAGCTTCAATTCTCATAATATTTTGTTTTGTGTAGGGAGACCACAGTGGACAGCAGTATTCAAGGTGGGGTCGGGCAAAAGTGGAGAAGAGAAGGGTAATAGCGTGGGAATTTCTCGACTGGAAGGTTCTGAGAATCCAGGAACACATTCTGCGGGCCATGTCAACTTTGCTGCTTATATGTGTAGCCCAGCTTATGTTGTTGTCCACTGTTACTCCCAGGTCTCTGATGTTGTTGGATGCCATGAGAATTTCTCCAGAAGGAAGAGAGTATAGGAGTTTCAGAGCGTCCTCCCTTCCAAAGTGGATCAGTTCGAATTTGTCTTCATTTAGCAACATGTTATTCTTTTCCGCCCATTGGACAACAGCCAGTAGGTCTGACTGAAGGTTTATTCGGTCATCCACGCCATTGATGACCTTCTGGAGCTTGGAATCGTCAGCGAAGGTTCTGATGTTACTGTGTTTGATGGTGTCAGTAATATCATTTATGTAGATGATGAAGAGAAGTGGGCCCAACACAGTGCCTTGTGGGACACCACTGCTGACATTGGCTGGGCTGGATTTGACTCCTTCAACTACAACATGTTGGGTTCTGTTAGACAGGATCCACTGCAGCAGCTTTCCAGTGACACCAATATTGGACAGCTTTCTCAGAAGGATCTTATGATCAACCCTGTCAAAGGCCTTGCTGAAATCAAGGTAGATGACATCAGTGTTGGAACCTTCTCCCAAGGCTCTCAAAATGTCATCAAAATGATGCAGTAGCTGCGTCAGGCAATCTCTCCCATTACGGAATCCATGCTGGTTGGGGTTCAGCATATTATGACTCTCAAGGAAGTGAGTTATACGCGATATCAGCACCCTCTCAAATACCTTGATGATATGAGAGGTGAGTGAGATTGGACGGTAATTCACGGCAAGCGATTTGTTTCCTTTTTTGAAAACTGGGACAACAGACTGGGATAGAAGCTCTTCTGGTATATATCCAGCATCCAGTGAGTTCCGCCACAGATTGGCTAGAGGGGGTGCAAGTTGGTTTTGACACATCTTCAAGACACAAGCAGGGAACCTATCGGGACCTACTGCTGAATTATGCTTCATTTCCTTTATTGCTGCTAAGACATCAGGAGCGCTAAATGTTATGTCCGATAAAGTGTATTGGGGAGTAACATCACTGATACAGCTCAGATCAGTCATATCAGGATTGCTGAAAACAGAGCAATATTGTTTCTGCAATATCTCTCCCATGGTTTTGGCATTGTTTTGAAGAGTACCATTTTCATCAATCAGAGGGCCAACAGTAGAACCAGTGACTCTGTGTTTTTTTGCAAATGAAAAGAACACTTTGGGATTGAGTTTGATCTTCTCAATGGCCCAGGCCTCTTCAGCTCTTCGCTGACTATTGATGATAGACATCATGTTGTTTTGGAGTTTATGTTTTTTAATCTCTAGCGACGAGATGGCAGTCAGGTTGGTGTGTTGCTGTTGACAGTATTTCAGCATGTTGATCTTTTTGTTGATTCTTTTAATTTTCCTTATGAGAGATTTTCTATTTCTAGGGATTCGACACTTAGATTTGTTTGCAGATCTTAATGGGGTGTGTCTTGCACATATGTTCGTGAAAAGAATTTTTCTTTTGCCCTTATATTGTAAATTATTTGTAAATTTAACCTTTAAATGTGTTTTTTGATATGCTGGGCATTGATGAAATTTTTTTCCCGAAAGACATTTTATCCTACATTAGTCTTTTGTCTATTTTCATAAAGCTTCCTGTTATATATATATATATATATATATATATATATATATATATATATATATATATATATAAGTGTATGCATGTAAGTATGTATGTATATAGGCACATGTTTGTATATGGATATATGTGTGAATACGAGGGGTTGCCAAAAAGTTACTGGATTTAAGGGTATCGCAAAAGACCTGGTTGGAGGCTCAACCCTTTTTTACAAGGTTTACAAAAACTGAAGGACCGGCGCTATGAGTGTGTGAATCTGAGAGGGGAAATTGCTGAACAAACACATAAACTGACCCTCCTGTATTTTCTTTAACCCAAAGCCAGCAAGTTTTCACCACTCACTCGTACAGAATATTTCGAAGGCAATGACGCTTTACAAGAGTAAAATAGTAAAAAATAATATGTATATGCCTATCTACAGGGGATCGAAACTACTTCAAGTAATCCTCTCTTATGTGAACATAAATTTATTGTATAGAAAGACAATGTGTTTACATCATTTACGTTGTGTTAGTCGTAGTCGGAGTCTCTCAACATAACCGCTGATTTGTTGTTGTGACCCCCTTCGGTCATAAATGACAGTGGGATTGCTCCTAGAAAGGTACCCTCCGAGGCACAAGTCTGGGTAAGGTGGCCCACGCATACCAGCCTCACCTCTCCACACCACCGATGTTATCCAAGGGAAAGGCAAAGGCCAATACAGCTTGGCACCACTGACGTCGCAGCACATTTATCAACGTGCAAGTGGCTGAGCACACCGCAGACATGTGTACCCTTAAAGTAGTTCTCGGGGAGATTCAGCGTGACACAGGGTGTGACAAGGCTAGCCCTTTGAAGTACATTACAACAGAAATAGGAAGAAAGAGTGAGAGAAAGTTGTGGTGAAAGAGTACAGCAGGGTTCACCACCACCAACTACCGGAACATTGTGGAGCTTTAGGTGTTTTCGCTCAATAAACACTCACTATGCCCGGTCTGGAAATCGAAACCGCGATCCTATGACCGCGAGTCCGCTGCCCTAACCACTGGGCCATTGCGCTTCCACATAACCAGTGATACAGAACAGAATATATGTTTGTGTGCGTGTATGTGTTATACGTACTTCCTTCCACACATAATTGTGTCTGAAATGCCAAAACAGAGCAAAACTTTAGTCACATCAGTCTCCAAAGAACGAAAACTAAATACTTCATGCTGTTTCAAAATAAGAAACTCTCATCCATCTTCATATATGAAACTACAACTAGTGTCATGCTACACATGGTGTAATCTATTTGCGAACAGTAGGAACTCAGGGCCTCTCCTGACCACACTTAGAGAACGGATCAAGTTTGTTTATATAATTAAATAAAATGTGTTTGCAGTTAACAACAAGCAAGCGTGTAAAAAAATACAACTTCCACGCAAATAGTGGCTTATAATTCTTTCGACTCAACATCTATAATTTCACAAGTATAACTATGTTTCTACATTGCTGTCTTTGCCAGGCGCGCGTGCTGGCGCGCTTATACATATAACTGCATGGCTATATCGATATCCTTATGCATATTTCATGACTGATGTATTTAGTAAGTTTATTCCTTATAAAATATACCAATATGTCTTTTTTCAGTGCTTGAATCTGTTTTTCTGATTCACACTCTGTTCCTCTCTTTCTTCTTCTGTCTCAATCTATACGTATGTATATATATGAATGCTTATGTATGTATATATATATATATATATATATAATATATATATATTATCTATATATATATATAATATATATATATATATATATATATACATATCTATCTATCTATCTAATCTATCTATCTATCTATCTATCTTATATATATATATCTCTCCTTTTTTTTTGCTTGTCTTGTTCCTTGGTTTGTGTCTATGTTTTTCGTCTCTCTATGTGTTCGACGTCTTTTTGGTGTCCTGTACACATATATGCGTGTATATGTACATGTAGAGGTAGGTACGTACATATATGTTTATATATATGCATATGTTCTATTTT
>NC_043004.1:97997422-98007422 GCF_006345805.1 Octopus sinensis | reverse complement strand
TGTATGTATGTATGTATGTATGTAATGTTGTATGTTGTATAAGGACTAATTCTAAGAGGAGTAGTGAATTACCTGAGAAAGGAACTTCACCAGGAGATTCATGATCTGCTGGTGCCATCTGACAGAAGGAAAGCTAAGAACAAATTGATCTTTCATAGATTTAGTTTTTGGTTTTAATTTTCTGGAAGAAGCATGATATTCACACAGATTTCAAAATTAGCAAGACATTTCCTTCGAAAGATTTTCTCACATTAGAAATCAAAAACCTTCATCACGATATTTCCCATGTATATGTACATACATACTCGCATACACAAATGACTACATCCACATATGTTTGTGCGTATGTATGCGTGTGTGTGTGTGTACACATACATATATACTTAAATAATAGTGTATGTACGAGTAATATATACATGTATGTGTATATTTGCTTAAATGTATATAGATATATCGATGAATATATATATTTCTATATATGATGGTATATCTCTCTCCCTCTCACTCTCTTTCTCTCTCTCTCTCTCTCTGTGTATACATTTATATGAATAAATATATATATATATTTTTATATGTGTATGTATATATATATATATGTGTGTGTATGTGTATATATATATATATATATAATATATATATATATATATATATATATACTTATATATATATATATATATATATATATAATATTATATATATGTATATCTAAATGTATGTATATGCATACATACCTCTGTATGTATGTATGTATATGTGTTATGTGCGCACATGATTGTGCGTCCGTATGTGTGTATGTGTGTGTGGTGTGTGTGTGTGTGTATTTGTTGTTAGCTTCTGTTTTCTAACCTAAGAAGCCTAGATCGTATGATGTCTTTGACAATTGTGATTTTCTAGACAAGAGAGTTGTTCCCCTTGTGAAGTCTAGAAAGAAATGAAGCAAGTTGGCTTTCCTGAAACTATTTTGTTAGTGTACATGAACTATTCAAGGAATCGAGGTAACAGTATGCTAGATTTAAAGACAGGTAGATGTAATGTACGAGAAATCGAGGTGACAGAATGTTAGATTTAACATCAGATAGATGTAATGTGCTAGAAAGGACTCGGTGTTCGTGTGGATCTCTTCTGCGTACAAATGTCAACATGTACAAGTTTCGAGCGTTTAATTTGGATGAAACTTGTTGTGAGAAAAGGATACTGAAGTAGATATGTGACACTGATCTTATATTGCTTTCACTTCTCGATAATGATGACATAGA
Source organism: Octopus sinensis (assembly GCF_006345805.1). Classification (NCBI taxonomy): domain Eukaryota; kingdom Metazoa; phylum Mollusca; class Cephalopoda; order Octopoda; family Octopodidae; genus Octopus; species Octopus sinensis. The sequence continues at coordinate 98,006,166 of NC_043004.1, read as the reverse complement.
ACTATAATAATTGGTAAAAAAAAAACCCCAAAAACATAAGCTGGGAGAGAATAACGACTACCACCGAGGCAACATACAAAAATTTACATTAAATGTGAATAGCCACAGCGGTTGTGAATCATTATATATGTGGCAGTGGGGTAAGAAATTTGCTTCTCAGTCACATGGATCCGGGTTCAGTCTCACTGTGTGATACCTTCCCCAAGTGGCTTCTACTATAGCGCCGGGCCGACCAAAGCCTTGTGATTGGATTTGGTAGACGGAAACTCAAAGAAAGTCCGTCGTATATATATATATATAAGGAAAATAGGACAAGATAGAAAATACTAAAATGTTTTTATCATGAAGTACATTTTAGCACCGGTTTCAGCCTTTGCGACTTTTTCAATTTAGAGTAAAACATGAAAAGAATTAAATTGTGGAAAAATTAAATGAAATGATTTTTTAAAATTATTTCCATAGTTTTTCAAATAGGCGGACATTTTCCTTTTTACTGTCTCTCTCTTTTCTTTTTGTGAAGGCTCGGTAGGTAGGTAGGTAGGTAGGTAGTAACAAATTTGAAGGAATATTTAATATGAGGGATGTTGGTTCTGGATTTTGATTGTTTATGCAGCAGTAGCCGAGGAAGGAGACGGCAAAAAAGAAGAAGAAGAAGAAGAAGAAGAAGAAGAAGAAGAAGAAGAAGAAAGAAGAAGAAGAAGAAGAAGAAGAAGAAGAAGAAAAAGAAGAAAAAGTCGGAAGTGTGCTACTGTCATACGACAGTAGCAGACTGTTGGTAGAGTCTTCATAAATGGTCAAGTGACTTAAAAGTGACCTGTTATAATTATAGCAGTAGTGATTGGAACTGTTCTGAATAAATTCATAGGTAGTGACTGTTCTGAATATATCCCTTTTAATATTTGCGTAGGTATTATTCTAAGACCCTTGTAGTAGTGTCATATGTGGTTCAAAAGCGTTAAAAATGGATTTATATTTTGCAAGGACTCTTTTCTAATTCGCTGATTGTAGGTTGCATCGTCCCTGAATTTATAGAGGGGGAAATTCTGAATTTGGGTTGTTCGTTAGTGGCGCAAATGTCGATGTATTCGCTAAATGCTATTTTTCTGTATTTTCGAACTTTAATCTAAGATCTACGTAGGGTCATCCTGTGGCGTAGACTAATTTCGCTTTGGCCTATGTATCGTTCTCAACACCCTGAGCAAGTTAACACATTTATTAGGTTTCAAAGACCCTTATATCGACAAAAATCGGGGACTGCAATGAGTACGAGAATAGGCCCCTCCTTTGCTAACCTAGTTACCTTCAGTTGACCCTCATATCATCAGATTCTCTCTCTTATTTGTTTAATCTATTACCTGTTTCAGTCATTTGCCTGCGGTCATGCTGGAGCACTACCTTAAGGGGTTTTAGTTGAAGAAATCGATCCCAGCACTTACTCTTTGTAAGCCTAGTACTTATTGTCGCGGTCTCTTTTACTGAACCGCTAATTACGATGACATAAACACACCAGCATCGGTTGTCAAGCAATAGTGGTGGGAGGTACAAGCACAGGCACACACATTCATAATTACGCGTACGCACACACATATATGGGCTTCTTTTAGTTTCCGTCTTCCAAATTTACTCACAAGGCTTTGATCGGCCGAGGTTATATTAGAAGACACTTGCCCAATATGCCACGCAGTGGGACTGAATTCGGAACCCTGCGGCTTGGAAGCAAGCCTTTTACCAAACAGCCACACCTGCACCTATTTATCTTTTGTAGTTTTTCACAATTGATCCTGAATAAATGAAGACAATTTAGAGTAAAGAAGGCTCTTCTATCTTGTGGGATAAAAGGCCCTGGCATCACGGCACTATGCGCCCAGTACAGTTTACGAAGTCTTTGGTGAATGAGCAGAACAAATTCACGGTGTGGTGCTGGTTCCACGATAACATGCACCTAGTACTTTAGTACATTCTATGAAGTGTTTAGAGAAAGACCGGAGAAAATGTAAAGCCAACGGTTGCATTCAGTTTTGTCTTGCCAGGGATATGGCAACCACTCTAGTACTGATGCCACGCAAAAATACAAAAAATATATAACAAAAATTTCCTGGAGTTGGGAAGGACATCCAGCCATAGTAATCATGCTAAAAATTGTACGCATATGACTCGATCTTCCGATTTTCCAAGTGACAACAACAGTAACTCGAATAAGAACACGCTTGTACCATGTGATTTATTCAACACATGTTAGCATGAACTGCTCGTGTAAAGTGGTGATGATGTTGATGACGATGGTTACATATATATATATATATATATTCATCCAGTAATAAGATACATGCTATAGACGCTTCTCAGGTTACATCGCAATTAATTTCAGCGAGACGTTTTCACCAGTTTTCAATAATTATCAATTATTTGTGACAAGCATTAAGTTTATGCAGTGAAGAAATAAACAAAGACTCTATTTCTGATATACAGCATTAAGTGAAAATACAAAATCTTACCTTGTAGCCATATATATATATATATATATATATATATATAATATATATATATATATATAATATATATATATATAATATATATAAATCTAATGTGCATGCGTATGTGTATACATAAATGCTTTTATATATATATTCGTATGCAAACATAGTCATACGTATTCCTGCTTATGTGTGTATGTACTTCCTATAATTTTGAAGAACTTTGCTCGAAACTGTAAGATCCTCTTTCTTTATTTTTCTGAGCATATATTTTTTGATATTTCATCAGTGAGTCAGTTCTTATCTTGAAATTCAGTTGCCCTCTACCTTCCTTCATTTCATCATCGGCTCTCCTTTTCCGATTTGCAATCTGTAATGTTTATTTTTGTCATTATTTTTTCTTTAGTGTTTTACGGCCAGTATTTATCAAAACAAGTTACAGAATCAACTTGCTTGTGTCAGTACAAACCAATTCACAATACCTAAAGACACGCTTCTAACTATCGCACACAAACACAAATGTAAACACGCTTACACACGCACATGCGCGTGTGCACACACATACACACATAACATCTGTAGACACCTAGGGATACTCAAAACAGGATATATCATAATTTGTATGAAACACAGGTAGATCTATTCAAAAGTACTCCATGAATTGTTCATTGATTTCATTGCTATGCAAATATGTTATACAATAAAAATTAAACAGGCCTAATAAAAAATAGTTATTTCACATAAAAGGATAGTAGATTATGTATATTTTACAAGCTATTTTCTTGTCTTTAGCCGGACTACTAAGAAAAGAATGGGTTAGGTTAGCTTGCTTTATATAACAGTAACTAGCAAGCAGTTTTCGCATAATCTTTGACCGAATGGGAAGACAGGGCGTATTAGAAGCTAAAATGATGGTGGGGGAGCGTTTGGATACGTCGTCCCTGAGGAAAGTATTACGACTCTAAAAATGATGTATTGGAATACGTAGTAATAAATTCTTAAATTTACAAAGAACCAAACACGTAGCATATACGATTTGCATCCAAAGAAGTAAGTGTCAAGCAAGGTCGCATCTCAATTTGTATCAAATTGAGTCAAATATATCTTCGAGTGCTCCATGAAATATTTAACGATTTTATAGCTATGACAATCAGTTACGAAAAACAAATACAACAGAAAGATAATTCGTAATTTTACCAAAATAGTTAAATGCATTAACTTATGGATAATCTAATAGAAGATGTAGTTTATATTTTAAACAAACTTTCATACTTATAGTCCATTTATAAATTCATAGTGAAAGAAGTCTCCAAACATTCACTTTGTACTGAGGATAGAAAATATTAATAATAAGGATAATAATTAGATAAATCAACATCACAAATAGAAAATTGGAATTGTGTGTATAGATAAGGGAAGAGAAATTGAACTTAAAACAATAATAGACACAAAAGCTTAAAGTTTAAGTGATGCAAACATTCAGCTGACCAAATATAGTATAATTTTGTATGCATGTATACACACGCATATATGTATAAGAGTGTGTCTGCATAAATGTATGTGCGGGAGTATATATATATATATTTAATATTTGTTTTATAATTATGAGTATAATTATAATTAGGGTTCAGCAAAAAATTTCCTTAACCACATACTGAACTTTCGAAATAGCAGCAAAAACTCAGCTATTTCTTCTACTATGAGAAGCAACTCCTAGATAACAAATACTCAAAACAAGCCACGTAGGCATAGAGGAAAAAAATAACCAAAATTCACTGAGTATTTGATTACTTGTGGACGCGTTTCTGAGTTAGATAGATATGAAAATGCAACATTCACATTTTCATTCGATCATTCTCTTCATCAGCACAAGATTTCAATCTTTTAAATTTGAGAGCACTGAAAAAATTAAACATACTATCTGATTCAAGTAACATCAGACAAACTATATCCTATGACCAGTACTAACGAATTCAAAACATACGAATGAGTCTCGTATTCTCTCTCACCCACCTATGTAGAATGGGTGGGTGAGGGAGAATACGAGACATCATTCGTATGTTTTGAATTCGTTAGTACTGGTCATAGGATATAGTTTGTCTGATGTTACTTGAATCAGATACGTATGCTTAATTTTTTCAGTGGTCTCAAATTTAAAAGATTGAAATCTTGTGCTGATGAAGAGAATGATCGAATGAAAATGTGAATGTTGCATTTTCATATCTATCTAACTCAGAAACGCGTCCACAAGTAATCAAATACTCAGTGAATTTTCGTTGTTTTCGATGACCTCCCCTGTTTGAAGGTGTTATGGATGCAGATCTGTGCGTCATATAGCTAGCTAGAGGCGATTGCCTCTCGGAGCTAGTCAACAGCAGCATTCTTCCTATTTCTCTGGACTGCCACGTTAGTTTGGCAATATATGTATATATATATATATATATATATATGTATATATATCGGAATGGCTGTGTAGTAAGTAGATTGCTTACCAACCACATGGTTCCGGGTTCAGTCCCACTGCGTGGCACCTTGGATTTGGTAGACGGAAAGATGCCAGTCGTATATATGTATATATATGTGTGTGTGTGTGTGTGTGTGTGTGTGTGCATGTATGTATGTATGTATGTATGTATGTATGTATGTATGTATGTATGTATGTATGTATGTATTGCTCTATCCAGTAGTTTTACACCACTAACCTTAGTCGGTATTCATGCAATGCGTTCATCTATAGTTGTTGGGTTGGGTATGGTGCTGATGAAAGAGGAATAATTCCTAAATTTGTATATACAACCATTACCTATTTTGTTCTATCTTCGATATAGAAACAATGCGCTTATATAAATAATGTGGTCGAAGATGGCATTGATTACATAAGCGTATTCGTAAGCGAGATATCGTAACTTATGCTGCTGGCTTTGAATTCTTCACAAAAATGTGTTGAGATAAACTTAAATATACATACATATGTAAATGTAGGCACACTCATGTATATATGTAGATACATGTTATTATGTGTGGGGAAGCATATATATATATATATATATATGCTAGGGTCTTCGTTTCTACTGTTGCTAATTCATAGCAACAGCGTCCAGGAATACGGACATGGTGGCAGTTGAACATTTTTCATATCATCTTTTACGTTTTTCTTTGTTTGCTCGCAGTATTAATATATTCTTCGATAAAGTATTTTTTTACAGATATTTTCTGACAGAAATTGTGTAATTTAAAACTTCTGATGAAGTGGCTATTATGGAAATAATTGTAAATACATAAAATTTTGAGTTACTCTATCGTTCTCATGTTACATAATTTGCATATATATGTGTCGGAGTGTGGATTTGTGTACATAACTTACATGGATCTTGTGTTTTCCCAAACCTAAATAAAAGAAGTTCTAGAAAACCGATATAAATTGATATAATACTGAGAAATTATCAGTCTTTTAACTATTTAAAAATACATATAAAGGCTCCATGCATCCATTATGCCAGTATATATGTCTGATTGAGTGCGAAAACACATTTAGGTTCAATATGACTTAATGGTTAAGGTCGTTTCATAAGCAGGAGGTTTTGTGTTCATTCCCACTGAGTGGCATTTTTCATAAATGATATTTTTATTAGTTTAGCGTTAAGCCATATGTTTTGAGTAAAACTGGGTAGACAGAAACATTATGGAAACCAATTGATTGAATTTTACCGGTGATCAAAATGTTACGACCTTGAAATATTACACTCACTGTAACTTTCATTTGTCATTAATGACTATGGATGAAGGTCCTAGTCGTCCACCCTATAGGGAGAATATAAGGTTTTCAGTAGCATCCAGACCTGGACAGTATGGTATGGAGGACAGGCTGTCACCCATGCTGCGACTACTCACTCCTTTTCATGCCCCTAATTGATCCAGAAGAACAGCACAGCCGTTACAATGCGTTACGTAGGTCCTTGCAGAAGTTGCCAGAACAATGTTGTCGACAACGTGAACCTGCCTCAGGGTTTCCGTTTTCCGGATCTCGCCGTTTATTTCCGAGGCCTTTTTCATGGTTGGTTATAGCCGCAAACACGAAGGTTTGGAATCCGACTTTTCTTACCAAGACGAGTTGCCTCTCACCAGACTATCAAGTGCCATCTGCCCAAGAGACTTCCAATTTAAAACCATAGCTAGGATCATGATAGGTAGAAATACTCCAGGTAAGAGTAACCCTGGAAATAATAATGGTTAATATGTGATTCTACAATTCTCGAGACTATGGAACACCTGAACCAGGATTCCCCGACTGGATGCAGCTTAAAGCCATACTCTTGTCAGGGCCACACAAATTCTACGCCACAATAATGTAAATGATACACGTGTCCGTCGAATGTTCAGCTACTTATAAGCTAATCAAGAGCTTATACAATTGATCATACCATGTTGGTAGGGGGCGTATGTGTATGTATGTCAAACAATAGGGTCTAACGTTAGCCCTACTATTAGACATGGATATTTTACATGGAGGGTTAAATTCGATATGAATGATCCAAGGTTGTCACTGGTATTTTGTTTTACCGATGCTGGAATAATAAAGAACTTAGCTGACCACAGTGAGATCTGAACACAGAACATATAGAGCAAGAACAAATATTGCAAGGCATTTTCTTCGTCGCTTTGATGAATACAACTATCCCCTACAAAATTGTATGTATGTATGTTTGTTCGTATGTATGTATGTATATATGTATATGTATGTGTGTGCGTATGTACACAAGAGTATAGTTACGGCTCTCTGGAAATAGTGGCCTGAGAGTACCCCATCCGGTTTGTGGAGATTGCAAAAAAACTGGACCGGAAGAATCTCGCGGAGAACTACAAAGTAGAAATTCATGAAAGTTGCACAGGTGTCGGTGTGCCTTCATGACATGAGGGTAACTCCGAGCAGAGAAGGCACTGGACTTCTGGACTTGCATGCGGCTAGTTTAGCGTCGTCGTGTGTGGGTGGGGGCGAAAGCAAAAAAGGAGAAATGCATCGGATGACCGTTTCTAAAATCATGTGGACAGGTACACGTATAGGTATGTGAAGGTTTTTATGCGGTAAACAAATAGTGGATTGTTTACCAGTATGACACGGTTCAGGAGTATCTACTCTCATATGGAGAGGATCGGAAAAATCTAGCTGGAACAGTTTTGCAAAAAGTAGGTTAAAAAGTGTGAATATTAATATAAATTTATTGTTATATACACGAGCGCCTGATTTTCCTGACTTATGAATAGATAGGCAAGTACATGTATGTAGGCCTGTATGTACGTATGTATGTATATGCATTTATGTATGTATGTATGCAGCCATGCATGCATGTATGTCTCTATGTATGTATACCTTTATGCCTCTGTCTGTCACTCTCTTTCAATATATATATATATGCTTACATATTTATATATCGAGATGATATATATATGTACACACACACACTTATACATATATATACATATATATATATATATATATATATATATATATATAATATATATATATATACATACATATACCATATATACATACATATAGATATATACATATATATATATGTGTGTATATATATATATACATATATATATATATATGTAATATAATATAACATAATATAATATAATATATTACATTATATTACATTATATATAGTAAGAGCGCCCCTTTGATGTTAGTCTGAGATAGCACCATTCTAATGTTTAAAACTGCAAATATTAACGTAAATTTTCACTTGGAACTTTTGCGTGAACTGACGTTGAAAGCACATTTAGTACAAAACCACTTGTAACTGATCGTCAAAGATGTGTTAAAGTGTTTATTTTCTTATTTGGGTTGCATATATATATTCTTTTATTCTTTTATTATTTTACTTGTTTCAGTCATTTGAGAGTGGCCATGCTGGAGTACCGCCTTTAGTCGAGCAAATCGACCCCATGACTTATTCCTTGTAAGCCTAGTACTTATTCTCTCGGTCTCTTTTGCTGGACCGCTAAGTGACAAGTACGTAAACAGACCAGCATTGGTTGTCAAACGATGTTGGGGCGCAAACACAGACACACAAACATATACACACACATACATAAATATATATATACATATATACGACGGGCTTCTTTCAGTTTCCGTCTGCCAAATCCACACACAAGTCTTTGGTCGGCCCGAGGCAATAGTAGAAGACACTTGCCCAAGGTTCCACTCAGTGGGACTGAAACTGGAACCATGTGGTTGGTAAGCAAGCTACTTACCACACA
>NC_043004.1:97982422-97989922 GCF_006345805.1 Octopus sinensis | reverse complement strand
TTAGTCTAATAGCAACATCTATCGACTATGTGAAGTACAGTTAGATCATCGTCGTCGTCGTCGTCATCATCGCTGTCGTCGTTGTTGCCATTTTCATCGTCATCGTCATCATCATCATCATCATCATCATCATCATCGTCATCATCATCGTCACCATCATCACCATCATCATCGTCACCATCATCATCATCATCATCATCATCATCATCATCATCACAATCATCACCATCGTCCATATTATTCACACCTCTATTATTGAACAATAATAAAATTCCTTAAGTCTGTCATCATTGTCAAGCGCTCATCCACTACTACCACCACCACCACCACCACCACCACCACCACCACCACCACCATCACCACCACCACTACTACCACCACCACCACCACAACCACCACCATAATATTACTATTATGACTACCAGCGCAACAAGAACAGCAACAATAACAACGACAATGCCAATAACAGCAGTCGACACTACCGCCCCAACAACAGCCAGCTAGCCGCAACCACTTCCACCACAACCACAGCATCAACAATAACCACCACCACAACAGCCACTGCAATATATTCCGTGCCAATTCCTTCAAGCTTATTCAGTTGACTTTGAGACATCCTTTTATTCCAAAGCGTCCAACCATCACACATCCCTCACCACCATTCCACACTACATCCCACACTACATCCAACTCAATAATGCTTCCGTCATCGTTACACATATCTCTCACTAACCTACCGTCACCAGACCATTACAACGGCAGATACCTTTTTTCTGTAACACTTCCACCCACGCCACGCTAACATCGTCAGGAATTTCAATACTTAACCATCACCACCACCAACAAGAACGAACCACACGCCATTGTAATTAGCCTCACCAGTGCAGATGTCGACGCCGCCATCACTTCCCTCAGCACTGCTGCCTTCGACCATCATTCGTCACCATCAACACCACCACCACCACCACCACAAACACCACCACCACCACCACAAACACCACAAACACCACCACAAACACCACAAACACCACTTCAACAACGATTGCCACCACCACCATCGCCACCGCCACTGCTACTGCTACTACTACTACTACTACTACTACTACTATTAGCACCACCACAACCACCATCACCGCCACCACCACTACCATTGCTACTATTACCACTACTGCAACTACTATTACTACTACTACTAACACTACTACTAATACCTCTACCTCTACCACCGCAAGCACCAACACCACTAGTACCACTACTACTAATGCATCTACTTCTACCACCACTACCACCACCATCCCACTACTACTATTGTTGCTGCTGCTGCTACTACTACTACTACTACTACTATACTACTACTACTACTACTACCACCACCGTTGCTGTCATCACTACCTGAATACCTCACGCTGTTTGATCAACCAAATTCTGAACTCTCCTTTTCCCTTTCAGCATGACTCGTTGATGATTATTTTATGCGTGTGGTGTAAATGTGTGTGTGTGTGTGTGTGTATTTGCATGTGTATGCGTGTGTTTATGCATGTATATGTAGTGTGTTGTGTGTGTGTGTGTTGTGTGTGTGTGTGTGTGTGTGTGTGTATGCTTGTGTGTGTCCGTGTGTACCCTTTTCGCCGTAGCAATCAATCATCACAATTGTTATGAACCCTCAGCACTGTCACCAGCCGTATCACCACTTTTAACACTACCACCACCACCACCACCACCACCACCACCATCATCATCATCATCATCACTGTAATTATCACTTTTAGCACCGCCGTCCGCATTAACAATATTACCACCACCACTACAGCCACCACCACCACCACCACCACCACCATCACCACCACAACCACCAATGCCGCTGCCGCTATTCGTCTTCGCCGTCGTCTTCCGCCTCCTCCTCCTCCTCCTCATCATCATCATCATCATCATCATCACCACTATAGTTATGTTCTCAGATGGGCAGCATCCTCGCACCAACTCCATCACTTCTTCAGTCACTCTATCCATCACAATGTCGCTCTCATGACCAGTAAAGAAAACCAACCACCAAAACTATCACCACAAAACCAACCACCAAGACCATCAGCATCACCATCACCACAACCAGCCCTACCACTATGGACATTACCACCACCACCGTCGCCGCCGCCGCCACTACTTAACCCCTAACAAGACGACACGTTACAACACGGCCATCATAAGCCAATGAACGAACCTCTGTATATGATTGACCAACATGCTAAACATAGCAGCCAAATCTTCCTCAGACCACACTTTACCATCTTACAAAAAACAAAAGAACCGTGCTGGTGGCAATATTTTGGTAAATGTCTATGATGTCATGAATGAATGTGTGACATTGTTTCATCTGCTTGACAGAGCTGAACAGTCAAACACACTTTCGCATACACCTTCAGTAATGAATGACGTCATATGCTGATACCGAAGTGTTGTCTGCACTTCCGCCGAGGCCGACTTTGCCTTTCATCCTTTCTGGGTCGATTATTAAGTACCAGATACGCACTGGGGTCGATATAATCGACTTAATCCGTTTGTCTGTCCTTGTTTGTTCCCTCTGTGTTTAGCCCCTTGTGGGTAGTAAAGAAATATATAATGTAATCTTGGGTTCCTAGAACATAGAGATAGGCTGTGGTGGTCACGGCTGGGGTGCTTGCTTGATGACAGAATATTGAGATAATCAATCCTCTCTCCACCACCTGCCTCTACTAACTCTCACCACACTTTCTCCCTACTACTTCTTTCTATCACCTCTTCCTACAACTTCTCGTCCCCAACATTCCCTACTACCTCTACCCACCACAATTTCTTACTACTTCTTTCCCCCACCTCTCCCTACTACCTCTTTTTATCACTTCTTCCTACAACTTCTCGTCCCCAAACATTCCCTAGTACCTCTACCCACCACATTTCCCTACTACCTCTTTCCCCCACCTCTCCCTTCTACCGCTTTCTCCATCACTTCTCCTATTGATTCTCCCACCCTACACAACCACTTCGATGACTGTCATTTTCAGGGTGTTTTGGCATTGGATCAACCGAGCGATCAAGCATCAATGGATTAACCTCAAACTGTTGGCAGTCAGTTAACAGACCAACGTCAACGCACTATATAACCTGACCACCACACCGAGCCGTGCATCACAATTCGCCTCTTACCACAACAGACTCTTACCAACACCGCTACCGCTATTCACCTCAAACTGTGCTTCGTCTCACTACACACCACGACATCTTAGTGGTCAGATCAATAAGTATCCGGACAGTTGCTATTGTAACGAAGCTAAAACACTGAGAGTAAAGCTGTTTGGGACGGATTGACCACGAACGCAAAACCTTACTGCGCATTCACAGCAGAGTTCAAGGTCAATCTGTGCGAAGCGGCTTCACTCTGCGTGCTTTAGCTCTGTTACTATGCCAACAGTCCGGATACTTATTGATCAGACCTCGTACGCTATGTCACACAATTCTACACCACACAAATACCACACTAACACTATCAGCCACCAAATTGATTCTCAACCTTTTTTGTTTCATTTTTTTGTTTTACCTAGGAACCCCTTTGATTCCTATTTTCTCCAAGTAGACCCTGATAGCTATTCTATGTTTAAATATCCTATTATATTTTTTAATTATGTTGTTAAGGTTATTTCTCCAGAAATTATAGCCAATACTGATTTCTCGCTAAAACGTTTCGTATCGAGATGTCAGATGTAAAACAAACAATGAAATCTAAGACAAAAATCGACATTGAGTCTATATGCCATATTTCAGGGATTTTTGCCCCTTCATCAGAACCCATCTTTATAGTATCTACAGTATTTATTTTATAGTATTTAATATATTTTATAGTATATTATGGTTGCATAACGAGATATCACGTGCCTACAAGTAATTATATTTTTGAAATTAAATATTATTAGTAATTATAAGGTGCTGGCAGAATAGCTGACGCGCCAGTAGAGACATTCTTAGCGGCATATTGGGGGGACAAATGACAGACACACACATACATATACATATATATACATATATACGGCGAGTTTCTTTCAGTTTCCGTCTACCAAATCCACTCACAAGGCTTTGGTTGGCCCGAGGCTATAGTAGAAGACACTTGACCAAGGTGCCACGCAGTGGAACTGAACCCGGAACCATGTGATTCGTAAGCAAGCTACTTACCACACAGCCACTCCTAAAAAAATAGTTAAAATATATTTGTGTATTCTAGAAGTATAACCAATTTATTGCTTTCTTTACTTGTTTCAATCATCTGACCGCGGCCATGCTGGAGCACCGCCTTTAATCGAGCAACTCGACCCCGGGACTTATTCTTTTGTAAGCCCAGTACTTATTCTATCGGTCTCTTTTGCCGAACCGCTCAGTAACGGGGACATAAACACACCAGCATCGGTTGTCAAGCAATGCTAGGGGGACAAGCACAGACACACAAACACACAAACACACACACATATATACATCTATATACATATATACGACGGGCTTCTTTCAGTTTCCGTCTAACAAATCCACTCACAAGGCTTTGGTCGGCCCGAGGCTATAGTAGAAGACACTTGCCCAAGGTGCCACGCAGTGGGATTGAACCCGGAACCATGTGGCTGGTAAACAAGCAACTTACCACACAGTCACTCCTGCGCTATGTAAATTTTGACAACAAAATCTTATACAGACTCCACCTTGAATGGACATGTGGACCTGGATTGAGAACCACTGAACGACTTACTATAGCGCAGCGCACTGCACACCACTCTATTTCAGTACATTCACCATGACACCCCACTAAACTACCACATCACACTCCATATATTGCTTGCCTCACTGCAAACTACAGAAACGACAATCAAAATATCACACGAATTTCACACTTCCACACCACGTCACGTACCACCCCGTACCTTAACGTACCACACCAGACATCCAACTGTCACATCACACACACACACACACACACACACACACACACTCACATACGTCGTATCACACTACACTAAACACTACAGCCCCACCACACCATCCTACCTTGTGTTACACACCAAACGATTGAACACCAAACAAAACTTCATAACACCAGGCTATAGCAACAACATCTCCACTTCCAACCTACGCCAAACCTAAGTCGTCTGTTAAGGACAAACAAACAAAACTAAACCTGGTTGCTATGACTACATCATCTTTAAAGAATTCATTAAAGTCCTAACATGACCAATGACAAACAGCAACAACAAAACCACAACAATAACAACACCTACAACATCAAGCCAGCCACAGAACCTTTTTGTAGTTCACTCAGCCAGTTATAAATTGCAACGAAATCTCCAATAAATTATCACCCTTTGAGTAACATATTCTTAGATATACTTAGACTGAAAATAAGATGGGATGCTCACGGCTGGAACACCTACGTTCATAGGTCTACTAAATCAGAGTTGATGCTAATCTAAATAAGAAAGTGTTACAGCAAAGAGTATCAGTTATATCTATAACGAAACAAAGCCAATAACATTGGTAATAAATAAATATAATAATAATGATTTCAAATTTTGCCAGAAGGACAGCAGTTTAGGGAAAAGGATGAGTCGATTACATCAACTCCAGTGATCAACAGGTATTTCATTTTATCGATCCTGAAAGAATGAAAAGAAAAGTCGGCTTTGGCGAAATTTGAACTCAGAATGTAGCGACGGTCGAAATACCTATTTCTTTACTACCCACAAGGAGCTAAACACAGAGAGAACAAACAAGGACAGACAAACGGATTAAGTCGATTATATCGATCCCAGTGCGTAACTGGTACTTATTTAATCGACCCCGAAAGGATCAAAGGCAAAGTCGACCTCGGCGGAATTTGAACTCAGAACGTAACGGCAGACGAAATACAGCTACGCATTTCGCCTGGCGTGCTAACGATTCTGCCAACTCGGCTCCGCCTTAATAACTATAATAAAGAAAAATGATTTCAAATTTTGAGACACGAGCAGCAAATTCGGTGTAGGCGATCAACTAGAATTTCAATTTATCGACTACGAAAATTGTAAGCAATTTCGGCTTCGACGGAATTTGAACTCAGAACCTAAAGACGAACGAAATGTTACTAAGGATATTTTGTTTCGGTGTGGTAACGATTCACAATGCTGACAACATTTTGCCAGAGAGGAGGTCTGTTAATAGCATCTATCCTCTTATGTTACTGGTAATTTTATTAATTATGGTGTGATGAAAGAGATGTAGTCAAATATTTAAACATAGATGAAAGATCAAACCGACTTGCGGTATTATTATTTTGTGCGTATATATATATATACATAAGTACAATAATGTACCGTTTTCCTGTATATATGTATACGCAAACTTTTCGATAATATGTGAACCTCTCCATTTTTACTGTCTTGCGCGCGCGTGTGTGTGTGTGTGTTTGTGTGTGTGTGTGTGTGTGCGTCTGTGTGTCTGTGCACAAAACTCACCTTGTGCAAACATACGCTGATATTTTTAGAGTAAAACTATTATATGAAAACATTTGTTATGTAAAAACTCAATAAAGTATTTTTATTTTCATATAAATACATATATAATAGAAATATTTGCTTTCCATGTCAAAAAAAAAAGTAAAAGAAAATTCGTTTTATTCAAATATACAAATTTATCGCATTTTCTCAACTCAATATTCTTTATACGCATGGGCTGCTAGCTGGCAGAATAGTTAGCCTGGCCGGGCGAAATGCTTAGCGTTATTTCGTCTGCCGTTACGTTCTGAGTTCGAGTTCCGCCGAGGTCGACTTTGCTTTTCATCCTTTCAGGATCGATAAATTAAGTACCAGTTACGCACTGGGGCCGATGTAATCGACTTAATTCGTTTGTCTGTCCTTGTTTGTCCCCTCCGTGTTTAGTCCCTTGTGGGTAGTAAAGAAATAGGTATTTCGTTTGTGTCAGTTGTTGCCGTAGTGCTTAGCCAGAAGGAATGGAGAGAAAGAATGTTTACTCTGACCTCAGTGAGTCGGATATATCAACCTCTCAGGAGGAGTTGGCAAGGGCGATCAGTAGGCTGGACAAGGTGTTGGATGGAAGAGCAACGCACGCAGGAGCGATGAAACCAACCAGAAAAGTGGTAGACCTGTCCAAGTTACCGGATTGTCAAAAATTGGTGATGAAAGTAGGCGGAGACGCCGAGTTGTCACAGCCAAGGAAAATGATAAAAAGTTTCAAGAGGAAAGCAATAACCTACAGAGTGTTCGCCACAGAAAAATGAAAAGTAGATATGGTTGGTATTTAAAATTTTTGTTGCATTTCTAATCTTTCTGATGTCTAAGGATGGATATTTATGCGTATGAATCCTTTTTCTTTTTATTTTGTTTCGAATATAATTCTAGGGAACTGAAAAACTGTGTACGATTACGATAAAGCAATGTTTAGCAATGTTTACATTTTGACAAATTGCTTTCCACGTCACAGATAACACTACGCAGA
>NC_043004.1:97974922-97977422 GCF_006345805.1 Octopus sinensis | reverse complement strand
TCTATCACTAAATGAAAGCAAAATCATTACTGAGTGGAAATTTTATTAAACAAATGAAAACAAAGAATTACGACGACTAAAGTTGTAAGAACTTATGAAGTTTTACTAAGTTTTAATGAATGTGAAACGGTCGAACATGGCGTCTAAATAATTTCAAAAGTCCTCAGCGACGATTTTTGGCGAAAAATTGCAAAAAAGTGTCCTGATCAAGAGGCCTATCTGTCAGATAGCATATAGATATAGTTCCAGTTCCAGGGGTATATATATATATATATATATATATATATATATATATATATTTAAAATCATAATTAGGGGAATCTAACAGATACCAGCATGCTAGATATAGCAATCAAAACTTGACTAAAAAACATACATATTCATACAGCAGCAGGAGGGAAGACAAAGAGACAAAATAAACTAGCAAAATAAACAAAGAGATGAAATAAATTAACAAAATAAACTGTTTTCTCTCCCGGTGCTGTATGAATATTTGATGTGGTTTTCGAGTCAATTTTTGACTGCTATATCTAGCTTGCTGGTATCGTTTAGTTACCCTTAATTATAATTTTAATAATAATTATTACCTATGAGGTTTTTATTCTGACGCTAGTCACTTGATATGATTGGTATTTTAAATAACGATCATATCTTTATATATATATATATATATAAAATTTATAATTCTTTTTATCCTGGTCAAGGCCGATTTATGGGGTTACCCTGGGTTTCCCGTCAATAAACGGTTTAACTTTGTGGCGTATCGTCAGACCCCAAGACCTGTTGGCCTGTGACATCTTTAAAATATAGAAGGGAAATCTGGATTATCTCCCTTTGCCAATGGCTCGAGTGAGTCCCTTAGGATTCTCATGCATTCCGCTATGCACAGCTTGCAGTGTTTCGTCCTGTAGATGTAGGGGCCTGGGTGTTCGAGGATTTTCCGTGAGATCGAGTGTGGAACTCTGCCAACAGTGGTTGGCCAGCGATGTTACATATCTCCTTTCTGGGACTCTGAAAGAGAGTCGATGATTGTAAACACGCTTCTTAAATAAATTTCCCGTACAACTAATATATTTCCGTGGGCGTGAGATGTCGGTGCTGTACCTATTATTGCTGCTGTTGCCACAGTTGCTGCTGCTGCTGCTGTTGATCTAGATGTAGCAGCCGATGCCGTTGCTGTCGCCAATATTGTTGGCATTGGTGGTGGTGGTGCTGCTGCTGGTTCTGTTAATGCTGCTGATGATGTTATTGTTGCTGCTGCTGCTGTTGGTGTTGTTGCCGTCGTTGCTGTTGTTGTCGCAGTTGATGTTTTTGATGCTGTTGATGCTGCTGCTGCTGCTGCCGATTACGCTGGAACTGGGCCTGCTGGTGTTGGCGGTGGTGCCGTTGGAGGTGGTGGTTGAGTCGGTATTGTTAAGGCGGCGAGCTGGCAGAAACGTTAGCACGCCGGGCGAAATACTTAGCATCATTTCGTCTGCCGCTACGTTCTGAGTTCAAATTCCGCCGAGGTCGACTTTGCTTTTCATCCTTTCGGGGTCGATAAATAAAGTACCAGTTACGCTCTGGGGTCGATGTAATCGACTTAATCCGTTTGTCTGTCCTTGTTTGTCCCCTCTGTGTATAGCCCCTTGTGGGTAATAAAGAAATAGGTATTGTTACCGCCCCCGCATGTGTTTCCAGTAAAGCACCTGTTTATATTGTTACTAATACTGTCAATGTTGTTGATGTCATCGCTGATGTTGTTGCTGCTGGTGTCGTCATCGACGGTGCTGTTGCTGCAGCTGGGGCTGTTGGTGAAGGTAGGAGTGCCATTGGTAATACTATCGCCGTTGCTGGTTATGGAGGCGTTGCTACTACTGCCAGAAGTGTCATTAGTTGGGATTATACCGGTGCATCTACTAGGCCGCTGCTGCTGTTGTTAGTGTTGTTGCCGACATATTTGGTGTCGGCACTGGGTCCGTTACTGCTGCTACAATCGGTCCTATCTAGTGTGTGGTTGCTTGCTCCCCTAGAGATGACCAGGGCGTCATCTCTGTAAAGGCCAAAGAGGACAGAGGGGAACTTTTTCTAAGGGTATCCAGGATGTACAATCCTATGAGGTCGCACACCTCAGCACGGTCGTAGGTTCCCAAAGCAACGTCAAAGGAACCCGTGAGGTCGGATTGCTTGACCTATACCAAATTTTTCCTAAACAGTACTTTTTTCCTAGTATGCATAGCAAATTCTTCATCTCAGCCCCAAACGCTAGTGAAGCCCCTGGCGAAAGAAAGCGCTTTGGTCAGTAACCCTTTTGATGTAGACGGGCAAAAATCGACTGTATCAAGTTGGGTGAACCTTGCCTTCTTGTTAACGTTAAACAATGCAGTCACTTCCATGATGCTGCATCACAAGGAAAGGTTGGTGGCCCTTCTCACGGCATTGTTGATATCTATCAATATATATTTGCTTGACAGACCGATCTCAGATTTGGTCGGATTGATCAGGCAGCACTTAGGGGGGA
>NC_043004.1:97952422-97972422 GCF_006345805.1 Octopus sinensis | reverse complement strand
TTCTATCTATCTATCTATCTATCTATCTATCTATCTATCTATCTATCTATATATATATATATATATATATATATATATACATATATTTATATGATGCCATGATAGTTCGTTAGCCACTACACACATTTTTTTCTCTCCTTGTTTCTCTCCTTGTTTTTTCTGTGTCCCTTTCTGTAGAAGAGCGTAGGCTCGAAACGTAAAAGACTTTTTCTATTCCTGAGCGTTATACTAATACATCTGTTTGTTTTGTACACCACCTGTCTTCGTCTTTTGTCTTTTTTTTCATAAACTCTCCCTATATATATATATACATACACACACGCGCGCATATATATACAAATTCTATATATTATATAATATACATCTACTTACATACGCGCACTTAATTCTTGTCACACTTTTAAAGCTAAATAGAATGCAAGCAAATTTGCTGCTGAATCTTGCCAAACATAACATCAGTCAGTGCACGTGTGATAATATATTCGCGTGTGTATATATTAATGTGTGTGTGAGAGAGAGTGTATACGCGTGTATATGCGTGCATGCGTGTTTGGTTGTTTGACTGTGTGTAATTTCCGTCAACAGATATTAAAATTTTACATATGCTCTCTCACTCAGTCACTTATATAGAAACATACATAGACATATATATGCGAATATGAAGCTTGAGGTTTCTGTTATCTAATATGGGATATCGACTACCTGTTCGCAATAGGCTTCTATTTTCTGGCAATTCCTCTACTTATAGCCGTCTCTTCCTTCTTCAATAATTCCTCCTGTAGGGCGGCGAGCTGGCAGAAATGTCATCACGCCGGGCGAAATGCGTATCCGTATTTTCGTCTGCCGTTACGTTCTGACTTCAAATTCCGTCGAGGTCGACTTTGCCTTTTATCCTTTCGGGGCCGATTAAATAAGTACTAGTTACGCACTGGGGTAGATATGATCGACTTAATCCATTTGTCTGTCCTTGTTTGTCCGTTCTGTGTTTAGCCCCTTGTGGCTAGTAAAGAAATAGGTATTTCGTCTGCCGTTACGTTCTGAGTTCAAATTCCGTCTAGTTCGACTTTGCCGCCTCATCCTTTCGGGGTCGATTAAATAAGTACTAGTTACGCACTGGGGTAGATATGATCGACTTGATCCGTTTGTCTGTCCTTGTTTGTCCCCTCTGTGTATAGCCCCTTGTGGGCAGTAAAGAAATAAGAAACGTTAGCACGCCGGGCGAAATGCTTCGCTGTATTTCGTCTGTCTTTACGTTCTAAGTTTAAATTCCGCCGAGGTTGACTTTGCCTTTCATTCTTTCGGGGTCGATAAATTAAGTACCAGTTGCGTATTGGCGTCGATATAATCGACCGGCCCCTCTCGAAAAATTTCAGGCCTGGTGTCTACAGTAGGAAAAAATAATCCCCCCAGTCAGTCATTTTTTTGAAAGGGAACATTGCAATCAACTGATATGATAAAAATAGTGGTTAAATTCCTTCCAATCACACCACGCTATATTTTTAAGACAACGCATTAAAAATACAGTTGTAGTTATTTTTAAACATCGGTATAGCCACTGTCAGAATTTCTTTGAATTACTACATCAAGAGTACTGCATTTCGTCATCCCACCTTGCCCGTTAAACGAAAACCACTTGCTAGCTTCATCAAGGACCTTAGAAGGATAGGCCCCAGATAAGATATCGGATAAAAATGTAATATAGCGTTTCTTTAGCTCAGTTACTGGTGGTTAGTGATTCAACCAAAGAGTTATATTCTTTCATTCTTTTTCTTGTGTCAGCTGTTTGATTCTGACCGTGCTGACGCACGTTCTTCTAGGGAAAAGTTTTCTTTGATTATTTATATAAATACCAGGAATTACTTTTGCAAACTAAGAACCATGCATTTGGATAGCTATTTGGATAGTAACTCTAAATTATTTTCAAATATTATATAGTAATAGAGACACATAAAGGCATGCACACTCACACACACACACAATCGTTCACACGCACATGCACATATATATATTTGCGTGCGTGTGTTTTGGAGAACCGGCTGTAGCTTAGCAGATCGTTTCAATAAACATTTATGTAAAATCCACATAAACATCATTATATCGCCCGTTTGCGGGCCACTTCAACTCATTCAGGCACACGGTTTCTCCAACCTCTCGCTACCAACGTGAACAATGTCTTATCTTCTGCCTCAGTTGCTGCATTTTCTCCACGACTATATCGAGTATGAATAATGTGATCGCGGAAATATTACTACATCAAGAGTACTGCATTTCGTCATCCCACCTTGCATCTCACTATAGTACATTACATTTATGCAGGCATCACACAGAGCTCATACACTATCCAATACATTTATATATCTACATGATCTGAACACTCCCCATACAAACTGGCACATTGTACACACACGCACATCTGCAACTTACCCCCTGTTCACACGTTACATCACACCTTACTATCACATCTAGATGTTCCACATCAGCCAATATACTTTGAATTTGGTTATGCTCTTGTACATATTGTATTCAAACTTCACTCAGGTCTATATCTGGTACATATCAATATTTGTATTCTGACAGTCATCATACATACATATATGTATGTATGAAGAATGTGGGAATATCCATATATGCATACACTCTTGCTTTTATGGATATTCGCACGTGTGTATGTGTGCACGTGGGTTTGTGTATGGGCTAGATGCGTCAATAACGATTGTGTCAGTTCCTATTTGGAATGACATAATTCTAGATGGTTCAAAAGTCCTCAAATTACTCGTGAATTTCAATTTTGCGTGCTTTCTATTGCTCAACACCCTCCCTAATACAAATAATTTCTCAAATTATATTTAATGCATTTTATTGTCATACGAGCAGTAACGTAGTTGTTTAGTTCCTACGAAGATTGGTGAGCACTCTTTACCTTGTCTTGCCATTGTTCCTTCATCATCTGCTTTTCAGTTTATAGTGGGTACAGCTTATCATGTCACCAGTAACAGAGAAGTTAGTTAAAGGCGGCGAGCTGGTAGAAACGTTAGCACGTCGGGCGAAATATTTCGTCTGTCTTTACGTTCTTAGTTCGAATTCCGCCGAGGTCGACTTTGCCTTTCATCCTTTCGAGGTCGATTAAATAAGTACCAGTTAAGCACTGCGGTCGATATAATCGACTTAATCTGTTTGTCTGTCCTTGTTTGTCCCCTCTGTGTGTAGCCCCTTGTGGGCAGTAAACAAATAAGTAATAGAGAAGTTTGTCTGTCCCCTGCAAATACTAATTAGTAAGTCGTATGTACTACAAGTTAGCCCTGTTCATTCAAGCAAAGGTGACACGGAAGGTGAACAGAAATGTGAGTTATAACGAATAAAAGTAGAGCAATAGGTTGAAAGAATAAAATGATTGTATTATGTTAGAGATAGGAGTGAGAAAATATGAAGCGAAGTAAAGGAAGTAAAAGAAGAGACTACGATAAGAAGACTTTTTTTTCTTTTTATTAAAGAGACTAAATAGTAAAAACACCATTATGGCACGATGAGAAGAAAAAAGAGTGATGCAGAAGAAATCGGGTGATGTTAGGAGAGGATAATGGAGAGAGGATGTGAGAGATTGGGAGGTGGGTGTCAGTAAAGCATGATAGGAGGGAATTATATGAGAAGAGAGAAAGACTAGCGAAGAGTAATAAAGATAGGTAATCAAAAACAAGTGCTAAAGATAGATGATGGGGCTGATGGCGATGATGATGATGATGGTAGTGATGGTGATGGTAGTGGTGGTGGTGGTGGTTATGGTGGTGATAGACAAATGGTTAAAGGAGATTGGAATAGAATGCCCTGTAGAGATCTTAGAAAAAGTTTGTCTCTTACGAACAACAAGGACCATCAAGAGGGTTCTAGGAACATGAAATACTACAGAAAACTTGTAAAACGTTACCCCCATAAATACTACCAGGAATAAGACCGAATCTGAGTCAAACCAAAAGTAATAATAATGATAATTTCATTTATATGCTACCAGGCCGAAGGATGAGGGGTGCAATACAAAACCAGGCATAAAGCGTTGGGGTTTACATATAATGAAACGATAAAATAATTAAATAACAAAACAATGTAAGAGTACACGATATACAATAAAAAAAGGCGGCGAGCTGGCAGAAACGTTAGCACGCCGGGCGAAATGCTTAGCGGTATTTCGTCTGCCGTTACGTTCTGAGTTCAAATTCCGCCGAGGTCGACTTTGCCTTTCATCCTTTCGGGGTCGATTAAATAAGTACCAGTTAGGCACTGGGGTCGATATAATCGACTTAATCCGTTTGTCTGTCCTTGTTTGTCCTCTCTGTGTTTAGCCCCTTGTGGGTAATTAAGAAATAGGTATACAAAGGAGAAAAGAAAAAATTAATAAATAAATAAAAATTGAAAATATAAAAAAGGGGGAGGATGATAGAGATGTTGCCCTCTTGATACAGGATCTCTAGGGGTAGTCGAGGAACCTCACTATCCGATATTTCCGTGAATATTAGGAGCAAGAGACCTCTCCTATTCTCTTTCTTCTGATAGGTGTTAGTCACTCTTGCCATTTTCGCAACTTTCACCCATCTTTCAGTAAACTCACTCAGAGATTAGCTATTCTAAGAGAGAATGGTGGGTCAATAAAGAGTTATATGGGCGAAAGTGGGTGATGTCTAGTAGTGAAGGAGTTTTGTAGAAAAAAGTTATTATATGCAGACTCGTTGCTTCTCCTCGTTTTACAGATGCTGTGATAGAGGTAGAAAAATGAGTGATTGAGGGCTCAGATTAATTTCGGTGAGATTCAATGTCATCAGTTGTTAGTTACCCAGGCAAAGTACCATAATGCACAGAGGAAGTAGTTGGTGGTAGACAAGAGGCCACTGAAGGCAAGGCTGTCGTGGGAGACCCACCGGGGACGTAAAGCGAAGGAGACCCAAAAGCAAATGCGCATCATATTTTCCTTCAATATCAGCTTTTTAATGTCTTTTGGCGTTTGCAATGTTAACACGGGTATGTGTGTAGAAGACTATAAACGCATGTTTGCATGCGTATGTATGCATGTATATGAGTATATATAGACATGCTTGTATGCACACTCATATACACACATACACACACACATATGAGAGGACGAATCATGTGTGCATGATGTATACAGATATGAATGTAGGGACTAAGAGTTATTATGTAATTATTGATATGAAAGCATCGGCATATTTAAGTATACACATAGGAACGCCAATGCACACATAAATATATACATACATACATGCATACATATATATATGCATACATATGTATGCGTGTGTGTAGAAAGAGAGAGAGAGAGAAAGACAGAGTTATAAGTGGATATTTTTCCTCATATATATTGACATTTATTAAGGTATTGCATCAGAATCTTGAAGCAGATGACTACCTTTACATAAGTATATTGATTACCACCCTCTCTCTCTCTCTCTCTCTCTCTCTCTCCCTTTCTTTGTATCAACCTCTTTCTCTTTCTCTACTCTATATATCGATATGTATGTAAGTGAGCGTGTGTGTGTGTGTGTGTATATCTGTGTATGCGTTTGTCTTCCTTTGAATATTATTTCTCAATGCTTGGCATTTATATACGTGTGCTTATTTTAGTAGGAACGTTTTGGTTGATATATCAAAGGAAACGTGAATCTTCTTAACAAGTAGAAACATACACACATACGTACGTGCATACACGCACACACACATACACACACAAACACACACATACACACACAAACACACACATACACACACAAACACACACATACACACACAAACACACACGCAAACACAACACAGACATACATACACACACAAACATACACACACATACATACATTTATAAATGGATCCCCGTCGGTTATGACAATGATTATTGAGTTACGCGATTAAATAAACTCGAATTAGCCTCTAGGTGGCTGAGTATTCCGCAGATATCTCTACGCTTAAAGCAATCCTCGGTGAAGGCGTGGGGTTTAGTGGTAAGTGGTATTTAGCTCACAACAGTAAGATCGTGACTTAGATTCCCGGCACCGCATTGACTCCTTGAGCAAGACCGTTTATTTCATGCTGCTCCAGTCAGTCCACTCAGATGGCAAAAACGTGTTTTACCTGTAGTTCAATGCGCCACCCTTGGCACATTCGATGTGTCACGCTGAACCTCCCTCAGAATCTACATTAAGAGCACACGTGTCTGTGAAGTTCTCAGCCACTTGCGCGTTAATTTCATGATTAGGCAATTCCGTTGATCGAATCATCTGGAACACTCGTCATCGTAGCGAACAGATTGTCCCAGCTGAAGTAATCTTCAAACAGAATCCGCATGTGTATAATGTGAATAAGGTTATATATTTAAATTGTAAGTACAATACGTGCAAAAAAGGCTCCTACAGAGTTCCCCTCCACTTACTTTCTCACACGATTTCCAGGCTCAAAAGAGAATCGAAACTGGGACCTCTAAATTTTGAAATGTACGCATATACCATTAGGCTTTCTATAGTAGACAGCCACGTATGAACCAACGTAGTGCAGTTTGAGTTTATTTAAGAAGATATTTAATTAACGAGAGAGTAAAATGACTGAATGTAGTCCTTGTTATGATTTTCTATGTATGATATTTAAACGAAGGAAAGAATGCACTTAAAAATAAAACATTAAAAACTAGAATATTTACCACAATGAACCGTTCGAGACGTCTAGATATTTCTGTGATTACTAACCTCTTCAGTTGTTACTAAACTCTACATAGTCATTCGATTATCCGCCCAGTATATAGGAAATGCCCATATTGAGTGACTGGAATAATGTAACGGACAACCGAACCAAGCAGTCTTACTTGTATCGTGAAAAATACCTTCAATCTGCTGGGGGGGATATTATAAATTGGTACGCAAAATTGTATATAGAGGCACAGAATGACATTTGCAATCCAATTATAATTAATTTAAGTATGCTATTTAATGCACAGCGACTCGGTGTGGGTAGGTGATATGAATATATTTCTATGTGAATTAACGAAGCAGGATACATAAACTCCAGACACACCACATAATGAAAATGTGCAATTATGTATATGTTCATATATGACAGAAGTTTTGTTAACAACGTCAAAAAATATATTGCAATCAATGTAATATGCATCTATATAAAGCAAAACAATCAACAGATTTTTCATCGGGTAATTATTTTTGTTTTTTGCTGTTAGAAAATTTGTAAACTGTATTCTTTATTCATACTAAATTTTACCGAATATTTTTAACAATGGTCGGCATTCGCAGTGGACCTCCTACATAATAGAAAATTGTTCTTTCTCTTAAACAATAAATTCATTTTGTGAGCTATAGTGAAAGATATGTAAGCTAAAAATTGATCAAAAATAGAGAATAAAGAGAGGTCAACATACCATACTTAGAACTTGGGAAAATAAAAACATCACCGATACAAGAGCAGTGAGTTCAAAGAAAAGAAAAAAAGACCATAAGAGAAAATAAGGGGTGTGAAAGAATGTATGCATATACATTTAGAAGCTCGCTTATGTGCATGTGTCTGAGTGCTGAAGGAAGTTCGTCACACAGAGATGTGACCAATTGCATGACATATTCCAAAGTGTCTACAGTTCTGAAAAGTGCATGACTTGTTATTGAAATATAGATCATCATTATTCAGTTATGCATATGAGACTCTTTTCGGTATTGCATAATCACATCTTTGATTTCCATTTTTGTAAGGTTTTTGATCTTTTAATAATCATTTACTGAATATTAATATTTGGAAACCATTTTTCTATTAATTGCCAGATATAATTTCCAGATGCTCTACCATTCGGTTTTTTTTTACGTGCTTCATAGGGGAAGATTGGATAGCACAATCGTTATTAGAACTTTCTTTCAGTTATGCACATGTAGCTTTCAGATATTATATTGAAATTTCGGAAAGTGTTCTTCCTAATTTATGGTTTCTAAATCACAATGTATATAAGTCCCCAATATTGGTATGTCTGCTTGAACATAAGACCTCTGTTTTAATATAGATAAGTGTAAATACTAGGGTGTTTTTATGTGCGCGGCGCAACGGCAACGAATTTCAGATTATGCATGTTTTAGCTAAATCCCTACCAGACACGTGAAATTTACAAAGGTATGACTCTTAGAAAGTTCAGGCAGATATTCTTCACACACATGCACACATTGCGTAAGAATAATAAAGTTGTACTCTACAAAAATATAGGATAATCATTCAGTTTATTGTAAAATTGTTTCTATTGCAACTGAACATAAGAAACATATATATATATATATATATATATATATATATATATATATATATATATATATACATATATATACATACATATACACACACACAACACACACACATATATATATATATACAGATAGACATACATAGGTGTATATAAATATATATATATATACACATACATGCATACATAGACGCGCATACACACACACATACATACATATATACATACATACATACATGCATACATACATACATACATACAGGTATATAATTATATTCAAAGCTGAAATTGAATAGACTGGATCTACAGTTTTTGGTTTTAGCGGATTCTCAAGCAATCAAAGAAATAATGAATGCAATATTTATACCTGGGATAAATAATTAAGACCATTTAATTTACACATTAATGACAGAAAACAAATTGGTGTTTTTGAAGAGTGTTACGTAATTTTCTTAGGCTCTATGTCATTCAACCGCTAATAATTTGGACATATGTCTACAATAACGGTTCCTATATACCCCTCACGTAAAGTATATTTGTTCTATAGTTAAAAACGTGGATTGATATATTACAGGACAAGTATGTTTTATTTTGTCCGTTAGATAACATAATATAATTCAACGAATATTTTTTTGGTGATAAGACTTTTTTTTCTGAACAAGTGTTTAAGATTAATTTTTTACGAAATAAATCCTTCATTTTTACTGAGAAGAGAAGATGAGAATGATCAGTGAATGATATGATTCTTTCTTTCACTGGGCTGATTATATCATATACATAAGCGTGTGTGTATTCTTGTCTGTTTGAATATGCATGCATACATATATATATATATATATATGAATACATACAATCATATTTATATATATATAAATATATACATACGTATAGACGTGTATATATATAATATATATATATATATGCATATATATACATATATATATGAATCTATATGTTTATGTACATTTTTTCGTTATTGATATATAAACATATATTTATATATGCAATATACATACACACACATACACACACACGCACACACATATATATATATATACATACATATATGTGTGTGTGTGGTTATGTGTGTATGTGTGTGGGGGTGCAAGTGTGTGTATGCACGCACATACCTGATTTCGCAAGTCAGACCCATCTGGATCTTGATTTTTCCCTCGCAGCTGGACCAACCTATTCTTTTAGATTTGATGCACCACATGTCGAGATTGCTGGCCTTAATTCTTTTGTCTTCACGGATCTAAGCCGTCTACTTCATAGATGCTTGGCCACCTGATGTGTGGTTTAGAAAGTCTTAGCAATATTCTTTCGCTACGTATATATTGCTTTTGTCGAATCGTTTCATTTCTGTCCCTTTTATTACGTCATATGAATAGCTTTCTCTAAGCAAATATTTCAAAGCTAATTGCGTTGTGATACTCAAAGTAATGAACTTAAAAACTACATTTCAAAAGATTTTGGCCTGATTCATTTTCAGATTTCAGTGTCCACGTTTCTGAGCTATAGGTTATATGCTAATTCTAGCTGAGAATTACGTTAAGGGCATTTTTTTTTTGTTTTTTTAAGCACTCCGTCGGTTACGACGATGAGGGTTCCGGTTGATCCGAATCAACGGAACAGCCTGCTCGTGAAATTAACGTGTAAGTGGCTGAGCACTCCACAGACACGTGTACCCTTAACGTAGTTCTCGGGGATATTCAGTGTGACACAGAGAGTGACAAGGCCGGCCCTTTGAAATACAGGTACAACAGAAACAGGAAGTAATAGTGAGAGAAAGTTGTAGTGAAAGAGTACAGCAGGGATCACCACCATCCCCTGCCGGAGCCTCGTGGAGCTTTTAGGTGTTTTCTCTCAATAAACACTCACAACGCCCGGTCTGGGAATCGAAACCGCGATCCTATGACCGCGAGTCCGCTGCCCTAACCACTTTGCCATTGCGCCTCCACAATAAGGGCATACATGTCTATAGAATACTCAACCAATAGCACGCCAATTTTTGGAAAATATATCTAATTTGCTCGGACAACTGAATCTTTATTGTCAAAACCGATGGTAATCCATCCACATCACATGTGTTTGTGGTTGGATAAGGGTGAAAATGTAGCTGGAAAACTCCCGCTTAATGGAGAAGACTTTTGTAGAAGTGTCATCAATGTGCTGTAGTTGTACGATAAATGAAGACGACGATATCAAATTATGTTATATTATATCTTTATATATAAAAGTGAAGTTGTGTGTCTGTCTCCTACGATTTAGATTCCTAACTACTCCCACATTTTGCGGTGCAGTTTAACCAAAACCGGATATCTTATAGTCGTGATTCATACCGAGCCCTTCTGGGTATTAGCGCACGTCTACGATGAGTCTACGATTTTAAAAATATTTACCATAATTTTTTTCCATTTTGATGCATTTTTTTCGCTATTATATAAAGGAAGTAACTCTCTAAAATGTCTACGATGAGTCAACGATTTAAAAAAAATTTACCAACATTTTTTTTCCATTTTTAATGAATTTTTTGTTATTTTTTGGCTATAACTCTCTAAAAATGCTTATATAGTTATTTCACTTTCAAACCCGAGCAACGCCGGGCGATACTGCTAGTTATGTTATAAATATGTTACCGTTTCAAATATGTTTGAGACATATTCGAACACTTAAGATAGTCTTTCCACTGCATTTTGTCATGAAACAAAAATTCTTGTTGCAGACAAAAAGTTGCAAACTCACCAGAACATATTTTAACTATGAACAAGTTTATATTTATACCAGGCGCAGAATACCATAGCGAGTTACTGGTAGGAAATGAATATCGAATTCATTGTGCCTCTCTCTCCGAAGTTGGCTTTGTCGTGTCGTAGAGAAAACGAGAGAAAATGCAATCGGGATACGCTCTTAAGTAGGCGATCCGCTTCTAAAGCTCTCCTCTGTGTCGTTTAGCAGTTACGCCCTGTAAGCTAGTAGAGGGGCAGCTAACCGTGTTCGCTTGGCATGTTCTAGAACATTCGACAGGTGAGATAACAGCCGTTGGCGCTCAGCAAATAATTTGTGTCTTGTGAACCTAGTTCAAATAGCGTTGCCTACACATATACTCTCTACTCTTTTACTCTTTTACTTGTTTCAGTCACTTGACTGCGGCCATGCTGGAGCACCGCCTTTAATCGAGCAACTCGACCCCGGGACTTATTCTTTGTAAGCCCAGTACTTATTCTATCGGTCTCTTTTGCCGAACCGCTAAGTGACGGGGACGTAAACACACCAGCATCGGTTGTCAAGCAATGCTAGGGGGACAAACACAGACACACAAACATATACACACACACTTATATATATATATACATATATAGGACAGGCTTCTTTCAGTTTCCGTCTACCAAATCCACTCACAAGGCATTGGTCGGTCCGGGGCTATAGCAGAAGACACTTGCCCAAGATGCCACTCAGTGGGACTGAACCCGGAACCATGTGGTTGGTTAGCAAGCTACTTACCACACAGCCACTCCTGTCCATATGTTCATATAAATTATTGCTTAACGCTTGTAATCTGTATATCATATCTTACTATACATTATAAGACGGTGAGCTGGCGGAATCGTTACCACGCAGGACAAAATGCTTGACAGCATTTCGTCCGTCTTTGCGTTCTGAGTTCAAATCACACCGATTTCAGGATGAAATCGGTGTGAGCACTGGGATCGATGTAATTGACTAGCTCTCCCCTTCAAAATTTCAGCGCTTGTGCTTATAGTAGAAAGTAAAAAGGATTATGCATATATCTCTCTATATATAAACGGCAGTTTGTCTGTGCGTGTTTCTGTGTGTCTGTTTTCTCGTACCCTCACCCTGACCACGGCTTTCAACCGATTCTGATGAAACTTGACACACACATAGCCCAATGTCATAATTCAAAACTAACGCAGCGAAAATTTTGAAAAGTTCCCCCAGTTCTGAAAAAATCGATAAAATCGACATGGGGTCGAGAATCAGAAACAAACCACAGACTGTCTAGGGGACGCAACTCAACCTTTTTTAACTAAAAAAAAAATTTACCATCATTTTTTTGCTATTTTTTGGCTATAACTCTCTAAAAATGCTTTATAGTTATTTCCCTTACAAACCCGAGCAACGCCGGGCGATACTGCTAGTATATATATATATATATATATATATATATATATATATATATATATATATATATATATATATATATATATATATATATATATATATATATATATATACATATATATATACACACATATATACATATATACATTTATATATATACACAAAGAGGTAGAGAGTGAGGTGGGGGCACATACATATATAACCATACATAGATGGATGCTCAGAAACACACAAACACATACATTATTTACACGTAATTACAGACATGCATATACAGGTACACATACAAACGTACGTACACGGGTTCATGTATACACACACATACACACACACAAATACACGCACACGCACACACAAACGCAGATGTATGCAATCCACGTGTGATTATACGCTATTCTGTCTATACATTTACCTGTCCATTTAGTTAGCTAGCTCCTGGTCTTTCAGCTTATATATTTTGATATCTGCTTATATGATAATCTTACAGTCATCCAAAAGGAGTTCTCATTTCTCTCTCTCTCTCTCTCTCTCTCTCTCTCTCTCATTATCTATCTATCTATCTATCTATCTATCTATCTATCTATCTATCTATCTCTATGTTTGTGTTTATTTTTCCTCTTTTCTGACGTCGTTTTTATATTCCCTTTCTTTGCTTCTCTCTCGCAACAGAAGCCATCATAATCATCGAAATATTTTTTCTTTCGGGAGATAATGAAAAACCACCTTATTGAATCACATATAATATCTCTTTCCATATAACACATTTACACATATAAACACACTTCTGAAACCATTGTTACAAGCATGCAGACATAGGCACGCATTTGCAAACGTAGAGAACCTCACACCAACACGTAACCGCAGACAAACACACAATCGCATGAAAGTCCATCAAAGCATCTTCGAGAGATATCCTTTATGTAATAATAATATATCTTGAAGATAGTCTCAACACCCTCTGTTTACTCTACACCTATGAACACACACACACACACACATAAACATATACACATACATAAATACATGTAAGCACTCTCACAAACATGTATATAACCTCTTACTCCACCCATATGTACATACAAATAACAACATATTCCCAAACACATACAATCACTCCACCCTCATACACATGCATACATATGCATATATATATGTATGTGTGAGTGTGTGAATTTACATCTGCATGCGTGTATATATATATATATATATATATATATGTGTGTGTGTGTGTGTGTATGTATGTATAAGCAGACACATATATATCTACATGTATATGTATATATGCATATATAAATTTGTATATGTACATATATGTGTATATGTATATATAGACACACACATACACACATACACACACGCATATAACCTTATATATATATAACCTTACCACATGGAATATACGAAATATATTTACGAAAATTCTCCTACATGTAATAAATGCCAACCAACAGACAGGTTATAATTCCACTCCAGTTGAAGTCTGAAATGGTTAAGAAGAATTGTTTCGCTAATTCTTTGATTATTAGACATAAATAGCAATAACTGTGATCTACTGGGCAACATGCCTATCTGAATATGAATTAGCTCACTTTAGCTTCCGATGCCAGCTATTTTTCTGCAGTAGATGTCGCTTTTCCTCATTCTGGGATACGTAATTCTTTTCTACTCTAGGCACAAGGCCCGAAATTTTCGGGACGGGTGCCAGTCGATTAGATCGACCCCAGTACGCAACAGGTACTAAATCTATCGACTCCGAAAGGATAAAGGGCAAAGTCGACCTGGGCAGAATTTGAACTCAGAACGTAAAGACAGACGTAACACGCTAAGCATTTCGCCCGGCGTGCTAACGTTTCTGCCAGCTCACTGCCTTTAATTCTTATTTCTTTATTGCCCACAAGGGGCTAAACATAGAGGGGACAAACAAGAACAGACAAAAGGAATAAGTCGATTATATCGACCCCAATGCGTAACTGGTGCTTAATTTATCGACCGCGAAAGGATGAAGGGCAAAGTCGACCTCGGCGGAATTTGAACTCAGAACGTAGTGGCAGACGAAATGCCTATTTCTTTACTACCCTCAAGGAGCTAAACACAGAGAGAACAAACAAGGGCAGACAAACGGATTAAGTCGATTATATCGACCCCAGTGCGTAACTGGTACTTATTTAATCGACCCCGAATGGATGAAAGGCAAAGTCGACCTCGGCTGAATTTGAACTCAGAACGTAGCGGCAGACGATATACCGCTAAGCATTTCGTCCGGAGTGCTAACCAGCTCGCCGCCTTTAATCCTGGTATACGTAATTTACTATATGATTGTTTATACGTCGGTATTTCCATGCTGGCATGGGTACGGTTAGTCCTTAAAGTTGAGTCAACTCTTATTCAGTGCTACTGATCCCCTGTATCGGTTGGAGACCTCTATCAACAGATACATTAGATTTTTGGGTGGTTACCATATCATCTTGTGAAACTTCAGTGAAGATACTGGGTGCACTTTTAACCTGGACCAAAATAAAAACAGTGATCACCAATGCACGAGAGACATTGTAAACTTTTGTACACCTTTGCTCCGAGTAAGTGAAGAAAAATAAAGGAAGAATTGAAGGAAGAAAGAAAGGTCGCGATAATGGAGGTGAAGTGTCTAAAGAGAAACTATAGAAACAACGCTATATTTGTGTGTATGTATGTGTGTGTGCGTGAGTGTGTGTGTGTGTGCGTGTGTGCCAGTGTGTGTGTGTGTGCCAGTGTGTGTATGTGCCAGTGTGTGTGTGCGCCAGTGTGTGTGTGTGTGTGTGTGACAGTGTGTGTGTGTGCCAGTGTGTGTGTTTGTGTGCCAGTGTGTGTGTGCCAGTGTGTGTATGTATGTCAGTGTGTATGTGTGTGTGTGCCAGTGTGTGTGCGTGTGTGTGCCAGTCTGTGTGCGTGTGCCAGTGTGTGTATGTGTGTGCCAGTATGTGTGTGTGTATGTGTGTGCCAGTGTGTGTGTGTGTGCCAGTGTGTGTGCGTGTGTGTGCCAGTCTGTGTGCGTGTGCCAGTGTGTGTATGTGTGTGCCAGTATGTGTGTGTGTGTGTGTGTGCCAATGTGTGTGTGTGTGTGTGTGCCAATGTATGTGTGTGTGTGTGCCAGTGTGTGTGTGTGTGTGTTTTCAGAGAGAAAGAGAGAGAGTAAGTGGTAGAAGAAATACAGCTTGGAAAAGACAAATGGATGAAAGGAATGCATGGTCATACGTATATATGTGTGTGTGTGCGTGTGTGTGTGTATATGCGCACGTGTGTGTGTTTGTGTGGTTGTGTATGTGCGTGTGTAAATGACAACGAAGTAAATGACTTAATTTGCAAGTTTATTAAACATGAAAGAGTTAATTTGATCAAGAGAGATGTCTGTCCGTTTTACTCTGATATATACAGAGGGTGTGGAAGAGACAGGTGCGTGGGTGGAGGATGACAAGGGGGGGTGCGAGGAGGAGGAGGAGGAGAGAGAACAGCAGGTAATTCTGTAATGGATTCTGGTGTGTGTATGTGTGTGTGTGTGTTAGGTGTCTATGTGTCAGTATTTGTGTGCGTGTGTGTGTGTGTATGTGTAAAATGCTGAGTTGGTTAAAATTATGTGTTAATATCAAAGAGAAAGAAATTCTCTGTGTATGTGTGTGTTCGTGTGTGTGTGTGTGTGGATGTGTATTTGTGTGTATGTTAGTGTTATGGATTATTGTGCTATTTGAATGTGTATGTCCAAACGTTACAAGTTGGTGTGTCAGTATATTGACGTATATAGGCGTAGGAGTGGCTGTGTGGTAAGTAGCTTGCTTACGAACCACATGGCTCCGGGTTCAGCCCCACTGCATGACACCTTGGGCAAGGTGTCTTCTACTATAGCCTAGGGCCGACCAAAGCCTTATGAGTGGATTTGGTAGCCGGAAACTGAAAGAAGCCCGTCGTATATATGTATATATATATATACATATATATGTGTGTGTATATGTTTCTGTGCCTCTGTTTGTCCCCACCAACATCACTTGACAACCTATGCTGGTGTATTTATGTACCCGTGACTTAGCGGTTCGGCAAAATCCACCGATAGAATAAATACTAGGCTTACAAAGAATAAGTCCTGGGGTCGATTTGCTCGACTAAAGGCGGTGCTCCAGCATGGCCACATTCAAATGTCTGAAACAAGTAAAAGAGTAAAAAGAGTATATGCCGAATTGGGTGTGTGTTTGTTTTTTTGTATATTATCAATGTCTTGGGAAATTGTGGTTCGTACGTGAAGTTGTAAGTTCGATTTTAGGATTCTATCTAAGGGAGTTCTGACTGCTATTTATAGACTCTGAAACGTTCGTGTGTATGCCTATTCGTTTGTTTATGTATAAGTATTGTTGCTAGAAATGCTATTGGTGTTGGAGGTACTGGTACTGTTGTTGATGTTGTTTTTTGTTTAGCCCCAGGTTAGCTCAGATCAAGCAGATCAATGATCAAATATAACCGAAGACACACATCTAGCATTCTATGTGTCCAACATTTTATGGTTGTAGGATGTTATTTAATAGACATTTTGATACCTTTCTATCATGTTGCGGTTCTCTCAGTGGTTCTTCATGCGTTTGCATACATATCTTTGTGTGTGAATATTTGTCTGTTTGTCATGCATGTCTCATATTGCAGTGCAACATCATTGGCCGATGGATCCAAGTGTGTATGCCTTAACATTTAAAGGATTCTGACAACGGTACTCTATAAAAATAAGTGTCACAAATTTCTTTGCCTCAAAATAAAGGCATAATCCTGTCGTCCATTGCTTAGAGAATTCTAAAATAGATCTTGCTTTAAAACCTGGTCCATTGAATGTCAGAAATTCTCAGCTCAGAGTCACAATCAACATGATTTTCATCACAAATGAAATTCAAAAGAAATGCAGAGAAACTATTCATCTCATTTGTGGATGTTCAAAGTCTTTTGACTCTGTAAATATTACAATTCTGTGGGATTTTCTAAGAATGCTTGTTTGCCTGTCTAAAGTCGTGAATGTCCACTCTTTTTTTTACACTGAGATGTTAGTTAGAATTGTTATTTGGGAAAGAAATCTAAGCCCTTTAGAGTAAAGAAATGAGTTAAGCTATTCATACTAGTTCCAGCAGTGTTTTATATCTTTCTCATGTGTGTCCACACCTTAAGCAGGATCATATAAAGGGAGTCAGGAATCATAAACTTTTCACATATAAAAGCCGTAGTCAATCAACTTCGAACCTTACTTAATCATTAAACTACAGTAGGTTGGTAACTGTGCTCTGGTAGCTCAGACTGCGGTATTGCGGTATACGTACAAACTATCATCTCAGAAGGTACCACAGTTTATCAAAACCGAATTAATACTTGATAGCGTCAAAAACACTGAATCCCTATTTCAATGTGACACTGTATTGCCCTCTCTCTATCGTACTTTCTCAGTATAGCTGCACCAATGGGGCATAATCTTTTAATTTGAGATACATAGGCGGTATCATTTCCAACAACAGGGCACTGTAAAAAGAAATACGAACTATTTCCTACAGAACACTTGTAGCATTTGAAAAGTGCGGAAATATGCTTTCTATACATCAATCTCTCCCTTAATGTTAAAGCTTTTCGTCTTCTGGGCCGTTTGTGTCTCTATTCTCCTGTGTACATGAACTATATCCTTTGTTCTGAAGGTCCTTCCACTCACCTGGCGAGATAGCATTATCTCGTTTGTGAAGTCTATGCTAACAATATTGAATGCACCCTATACATGTTTCACCTTAGATGAGTCAGACATGTAGTGCACATTTCTATTTCGTATGACCTCTGCAAGATCTTTTACATCCACTTGCATCATAATCTACAACTTGCTGGAAAAACCAAAGAAGTGATTCAAAAACCTGTAAAAAAAATCACTCATTGAGATTGCCAACTAGACATTTGCTTACATAACAGAACATACCAATAATTATAGCTATAAATGCGATTTTATAATCCGAATAGAGAAGCTGCAAGTTTGGTGATGCAGTCGTTCATGAATATTCTCTTTCTCACAGATTTTGAAAGGCATATTCACGTCTGCAAAACTGCTGACCTCTACGACAGTACATAATTTTTTTCTGCTCCACACAAATATAACAGACATGCTGATAAGTATGTTTGCATGTATGAATGTTTCCATGAATAAATGAATGTATGTATATACAAATATGTATGTATGTGTGCAAACATAGATGTCATCGCTCGTGGATTTGTATCCTTTGTCTTATATATGAGTAATACATATGCACGTTTGTATATCTGCATGTGTATATCGACGTTTATTTTATTTAGATATGAGTAGCATATCAACATGTAGTGGAATATCTACATATATACATATGATTTTCTTTGCTAAACTTGTAGAATGTTTTACATATACCACAATTCTATTAATGATTTGTTATATCCAGTCCTTTCTGGTTTTCTAATATACAACTTCTCAAGGTAAGTGTCGAGGTCGTTCGTTACATATCCAAGTTCTCAAATAATTATAAATATGAATCTAAAGCTAGAGTCCAGTTGGAGTATATGTAGATTTTTCTTTAATCCATAGGTTTTTTAATTATTATTTACAGTATCTTTAATTATTATTTATTTGTAGGCGCAGGAATGGCTGTGTGGTAAGTAGCTTGCTTACCAACCACATGGTTCCGGGTTCAGTCCCATTGCGTGGCACCTTGGGCAAGTGTCTTTTACTATAGCCTCGGGCCGACCGTAGCCTTGTGAGTGGATTTGGTAGACGGAAACTGAAAGAAGCCCGTCGTATATATATATATATATATATGTGTGTGTGTGTGTGTGTGTGTGTGTGTGTGTATGTTTGTGTGTTTGTGTTTGCCCTCCCAACATCGCTTAACAACCGATGCTGGTTTGTTTATGTACCCGCAAATTAGCGGGGACATAAACAAAGAATACGTCCTGGGGTCGATTTGCTCGACTAAAGGCGGTGCTCCAGCATGGCCACAGTCAAATGACTGAAATAAGTAAAAGAGTACGTTCACAACAGCAGGCATACTTTTTTTATTACTGGGCACACCTTTTGTCTTCCTTGAGACGTTTATTACATCTCTACTTTTGCTGAGGTCCGATAGGAACCAGCCATTTAAATTTTTTCATATTATGAGTATGTATACCCTAAACATCACTGTAATAATTTATATTTCTATCTCTAGGACTATCCTTTTTTCAAGATTGCAATCCATGTTTAGATCATGGCTCCATTCCTCATAGGTCGATAATATCACGATGACATTTTCTGAGAGCTGCTCAATATACGAGTGGTATATTCAGTATTAATTCCATCGTCTGCACTTGCTGTCATATGTATGTGTTTTATTTGCAACCCAATCCTCTTTCTGCATCGGATATTTCGTTATTCTCTATTCCTGGATTGCAAATACCTATCCTACAAAGTGAGGGTGAATATATTGGTTGCTTATCCAATACAGATTACATTAATTGACTATGTTTCTTTTATCATTTGACAACATAGCCATTCATAACTTACTCATGAGCGTATAGCATTTCATCGAATATGCTGTTG
>NC_043004.1:97934922-97947422 GCF_006345805.1 Octopus sinensis | reverse complement strand
AATCTTTGCATCTACAGAATTTGAATACAAAACATGAACAGGAATAATATAGTCATTTCTACTGTAGGAACAAGGCTCGAAATTTTGGGGGAGGGGGTCATTCGATTATATCGACCCCAGTACGTAACTGGTACTTAATTTATCGACCCCGAAATGCAAAGTCAACCTCGGCGGAATTTGAACTCAAAAGTAAAGACAGACGAAATACCTATTTCTTTATTACCCACAAGGGGCTAACCACAGAGGGGACAAACAAGGACAGACATAGGTATTAAGTCGATTACATCGACCCCAGTGCGTAACTGGTACTTAATTTATCGACCCCGAAAGGATGAAAGGCAAAGTCGACTTCGGCGGAATTTGAACTCACAACGTAACGACAGACCAAATACCGCTAAGTATTTTGCCCGACGTGCTATCGTCTCCGCCAGCTCGCCACCTTACAGGCATAATTTAATGTTATTAATAAGGCGGTGAGTTAGCAGAATCGTTTGTACGTCGGTCAGAATAGTTATCAGCATTTTGTCTGTCTTTATGTTATGAGTTCAAATTCCGCCGAGGTTGCCTTTGCTCTTCATCCTTTAACGGTCGATAAAGTAAGTACCAGTTGAACACTGAGGTCAATATAATCGACATATCACCTCTCCCGAAATTGCTGGTCTTGTGCCAAAATTTGAAATCAATAATATTAATATCCCTGATAATCTAAAGCCCTTTATAGCAACAATAGTTTATTTGGTACACATTTGTTAAATGAAATGACCATTTCAAAGTCAGGTTAAAATATTTGGATTTTGATATAAAATCAGCTGGGGGCGTAAAAAAAGGAAGAAATTAGATGAAATATGTACGCAAGATACAAAATATATGAATACATAGATGACATAGTTCTCTTGATACGGAGAATCCTCCAAATTAGGACCACACAGAAGTCGCATAGATTTAATATCACACTGATTTCTAAGGGCACACAGCATTCTCGCAAATTTTGTCCTCCGATATACAGGCGTATAATCAGAAAAGTTCCATTCACTGTAGCCATATTTAACACAGTCTTCCACCATTCAACAAATTCGTAGTGCATTTCTCTCTTCAAGTTCATTTAGCTTTTGAGTGCAACATGAACAATCAGATGAAGGCTTAGTCTAAAAATAATGCGTCTGTCTTAAATTTTTTAAGCCTTATCAACAGCACGTGCTCTTTCGTTATAGCCACCTGACAGAGGAAAACTATATGCAGAGCATTATTAAAGTATCGATGGTACAATCTTTATAAAGCCATTGGCTGATTGCTGGATCTAAACTAGACAGAACAAAATTGTATGATATAATTCTACAAGTAAGCAATTCTCGGTCATTACCCAAGTGTATGCAGAACGTGGGTGAAGCTATAACATTGTAGTTCAATGTTTGATAACACAGTGTGTGATCAAACATAAAATTACCTTGGCACTATATATATATATATCATAAGAGCTTGGCTCATTTCCACATTACTTAGAGCTTCTTGGGTGCACAATACATCAATATCGCCGAGTGTTCGGAGAGTGGGAGCAGAGAAGGAGAGAGACTGATCAAGAATTGTAACAAATTTAAAATGGTTTCTGGATAAAAGAATTTAGGACTTCTTTGATCAGTTCAAGTCATGTTTTTGCTAACACTGCGATATCCATAATTTTATTGTTAGTTACATGTGGTGGAGCAGATAATTTTGATGTGAATTCAACAGTATGTGATGTTGTAGTGACACCAGCACTTTACATTGAATACTGCATGTGGTAAAATGGACAAGATCCTGGCGCCAGTTAGTCAGCATTTTTTAGGTTACACAGAGAACAATTATCACCTGGAAAGACAAGCGATTTGCTGGTCGTCGGATATCATATGAGCTTCCAGGATCGATATGGCTGATAACGGATGAATAGCGGGAATTATATACTGTGCAATTGTGTGAGGATAATTTAGGCCCATGATGGTATATCCATCCGGGTTTTCAGCGGTCAGTAACATGATATTCGATAATAGAGTGTACCTATGGTGATAGCAGTAAGCTATGTCACTTTGCTATTGGTGGATGCTCTAGGCTGGTTAAGGTCTGTGCAGTTTCTCATGAGTAAGGTGAAGCGGTGTTGGTAATTGTGCGATCTAGGTGTGTAAAGTAGGTTTCTATCAAGTATGCTCCATGATGTTGGGGAATTCGTTTTCTCGATTCTGGAGTTTTCAGATGAAGCGGAACAAAGAGATGGAGTTTTCCTACCTTTTCATTCTAAGGAGTGCACGTGCTGCATGTCTCGTCTCTCAAAATTTATTGCTTGTCGTATCTGGGTAGGGGTGGCTTTAGAGTCGACAGCCTTTAAGAAGCCTGATCCTCGCGTGAACACCTGGTAGGATTTCGACAGTTAAATGTTGAATTTAGGGTGTGTGTGTGTCTGCGCGCGCACACACGCACACATACGCACGCACGCACACACACACACACACACACACACACACACACACACACACACACACACACACGCATTCATACACAACGTGCATGGCAC
This sequence comes from Octopus sinensis, assembly GCF_006345805.1. NCBI lineage: Eukaryota > Metazoa > Mollusca > Cephalopoda > Octopoda > Octopodidae > Octopus > Octopus sinensis. Next base: position 97,944,880 of record NC_043004.1, on the reverse strand, counting down.
ACACACGTACACACAAAATACATATATAAACAAACACATGAATTTATGTGCCTATCTTTACGTCAACTGATGAAACTAGTGCGTGGAGTTACTTTCTTTGATTGATTATTACTTGTTGAGCTTGTCTTTTTCAGTTAGTCCGAGACCAGTGAGATCGAAGTGAAATCGATGCTGTTAATATTCTATTTAAGCTTTTACCGTTCAGCACCAGCAGAAATGAAATTATGTAAATAAAAAAAATTCCAGAGAGTTGATATTGTCAGAAAGAAGAAGTAAGCATAGTGGTTAGTTTTGAGCTCGGTGAATGCAACAAGAGTGTCAAACGTGAATGATAAAGTGGATCAGTGATACCTTTGTAGAGGAGGTATGAGACTAACCTGCTCTGAGGAACAGAGGTCATTATAAGACATAGAAAAACAGGACGAGATGACTGCATGTCTTGACTATTTCATAAGTAAAGATTAATACTAGGTCAATATGAACCTGACTGAAATAAAGATCAGAGTCAAATCAGCATTTATACTTAATCGAAACATGATTTACAGTCCCTGGAAGGATGATGAAGTTAAATTTGGTTAAATTTGAACCGTGTATACGGAGACATGTAACTAGAGGTGTGTCACAAAAAAAAATTGATCCTACAGACCTCAGAAAAAAATTCTTGAATATCATCCTCATGAATTATGCAGGAAACGGAATAGCATAGGAAAATACATATTCATGCCTATATACATAAACATACTCATAAATGCATATATAACTGCCCGTCTTCCTGCCTGCCGACGTACCTACCTATCTACCTGTCTACATACATACGTACATATATACATGCGAACATGCATACATGTACACAAACTGTCTTTCTATGACACACAGCCCTTCCATCACTCACTCACGCATTGGTTGTCTCATACAAACACATGCACTTGCTGTGTCTCTCTGTCTCCCTGAAACATTCTTACACAGTCAAAGCAGCCTGGTAATTTATCTTAGATATCAGTACAATATTATTTCATATGAGATATTCCAAGGACACTTGCTCGATTGAATTAATAAACTAATAAACACGTACATAGTAAGATCAAGGTTTCCTACTTGGCTTTGGGGAGTTTACTCGACAGTAAGAACGAAGAGGTCAAAGGTCACAAACAGTCGGTTCTTCCTGGAAGGTCTCAAAGGATTTATCCTGCATTCATAAATGTGGAAATATATTTCCATGTGTTAGTTTGGCAATTTTATCTAGAAAACTAGCATATGCGATATCATGTTGCTGATCTTCTTTGTATATCAATGTTATTACATTATAACGAGGTGCTGGCTGATAAAGTTGTAGCAGTTCAATCTTAAGAGAGTTTAAGCTTTGTTGGTGCTAATTGAACACTACAGTAAACAACAATGGCATTCCACACCGCTAGTTAAAGATGAATAGATTGCGCTCAGTTAGGTGTCTTCTGATAATTATCTTCCGGTTTTTCTGCCTCAAAATTGTGAAGCAGATATTACACAAGTTTTAGAATACTATATTACATATAGTAAATAATTAAGAAGGAATTTTGCAAAGTCTAACACCAAAACTTTGGACATTTACAGCAACACAATCGCTTATATTATAGCTGACAGCTTCCTTAGAAGAAATTCCGGCAAATATAAGCTGCCATATATCATTGTAAATTAGCAGTGTGTCAAAGAAAGAGTATGAGGTGTCTTTGAATATGAGTTCACTTCCTGAATACGTTATACATGGAAATCACTTCAGAATTTAACTAAAGAGTTAACCTCACTTCCGCAGACAAACCATTGTCTAACCAATTGTTGTTGTTGTAATAGTAGTAGTTGGGAGTTGTCATCATGGTTGTAGTGGTTGTGATGATTAGAATGTGGTGTTCATGATATCGATGATAACTGTGGTGATGGTTGTGGTGATGGTTGTGGTGATGCTGCTGTCGCTGTTGCTGTTGCTTGTGCTGCCGGTGTACGCATGGCTGCTGGTGGTGTTGGTTCAATGGTTAAGCTTATTAAGCAAAGATATATCTGTGTCAGACAAATAAAAGATGAGATTAAATAACTTTCAAATGTTAAATTCTTTTCCAACAGTTGGGAGGTAATTGTATCTATCTTAAAGACAACGCCAACAGATAAATGTTGGCAGCTTTACTATCCATTTATTGCGGTAATTTCGCCCCTGGCCAGCCATCTAAGTTGCTGCTTTAACAACTAGCTGTGACCAGATGTGCTGTAGCAACCAACACCCACCAGGGGAGCTAATCATTCTATATACTCTGACAGGTAATAATTCATCCATGTTAGTGTCTTTTGACTCTTTTGTGGTATTTACGACATTACGATAAGTCGGCGAGCAAGCAGAGACGTTAGCACGTCGGGCGAAATTTTCAGCAGTATTTCGCCTATCACTACGTTCTGAGTTCGAATTCCGCCGAGGTCGACTTTGCCTTTCATCCTTTCAGGGTCGATTAAATAAGTACCAGTTACGCACTGGGGTCGATATAATCGACTTAATCCGTTTGTCTGTCCTTGTTTGTCCTCTTTGTGTTTAGCTCCTTGTGGGTAGTAAAAGAAATAGTTATTTCGTCTGCCGTTACGTTCTGAGTTCAAATTCCGTCGAGGTTGACTTTACCTTTTATCCATTCGGGGTCAATAAATTAAGTACCAGTTACGCTTTGGGGTCGATGTAATCGACTTAATCCGTTTTTCTGTCCTTGTTTGTCCCCTCTGAATGTAGCCCTTTGTGGGCAGTAAAGAAATAAGAAACATTAGCACGCCGGGCGAAATGTTTAACGATATTTCGTTTGATTTTACGTTCTGAGTTCAAATTCCACCGATTTTGATTTTGCCTTTCATCCTTTCGGGGTCAATAAATTAAGTACCAGTTGCATGCTGGGGTCGATATAATCGACTTGCCTTCTCCCCCCGAATTTCGGGCCTTGTGCCTAGAATACAAGGAACACAATGCTTACTGAGCTCTTTACATTTTGACTTTTTTTTTAGTATTAAAACAAAACTCTTTAACACACCAGGAATATATATTTTACTCTTTAGTACTTTTACTTGCTTCAGTCATTAGACTGCCCGGTCATGCTGGTGCAATGCCTTCACCATTTTTTTAGTCGAGTGAATCAACTCCAGTGCTTATATTTTGTTAAACCCAATACTTATGCTATTAGTCATATTTTGCCGAACTATTAGGGAGGTAAACACAACAACACCGGTTGTGAAGCAGTGGTGGGGAACAAACAGATACAAAGGCACACATACATGCGCGCGTGTGTCTGTGTGCATATGTGTGTCAACGTTTTCAAATACCACTTGGAAAGGAAGGTGTGAATGGAAAGGCAGGTTTTGTCTCATGAAAGTTTCAAAAGAAGGTGGGTGAATGTAGCAAAGATGGTGCGTGCGAGTGACGAAACCACTTTGAGCATGATCCTGTAAATCGAAAAGAGAGAGAGAGAGAGAGAGAGAGAGAGAGAGAGAGAGCTTTTTGGTCTCATGTTCCCTCTCTGCTTGAGGTTAGCATGGTCTTTTTCGTAGGATTTTCTTTTCACGGATAAACCTAATTTTGCTTTTAACATTTTAAAAATTCTTCTGTGGTATATGATCCCCTTTGATCGTCTTTTTTCCCCCCGATCCCTTTTGATCGGAATTCTACTGCCCAGCCCCCTTTTTCTTTTCCATTTTCGGAAAGAAAAGCTCTACATTTCTATTTGTCCTCTCCGTGTTCAGCCCTGTGTGGCCAAGAAAGTTATCTATCTATCTATCTACACACACATACACACACACACAACACACACACACACACACACACACACTTATATATATATATATATATATATATATATAACGGGCTTCTTTCAATTTCCGTCTACCAAATTAACTCACAAGAATTTGGTATGCCCGAATCAATAGTAGAATACATTTGCCCAAGTTGACATGCAGTGGGACTTAACCCGGAACCATACGGTTGAGAAACAACCTTTCTTACCACATAGTCACTTCTACGCCTGAAGATTGTTATTATCCATTTCAGTACAAAGCAAACATTGATTAAAAATGGTCCAAACTGAATTTACCAAATATAACTTCATCCTTATTACCAGCAATGAACCAATAAAGGTGGTCACTTAACCTGCTAGAAACAGTAGCCAAATAGCTTTTAAATCACACGCTACTATCTTAAATAAAAGGATACACTGGATAATAGCTTCAAATTTTGGCACAAGGTCAGCAAGTATTCAAGTGCTGAGATGGTAATTATTTTATCGATCCCGAATTGTTGAAAGGCAAAGTCGTCCTCGGTGGAGTTTGAACTCAGAACGTAAGGACAGACGAAATACCACTGAGTATTTTTTCCTGGTGTGCTAACGATTCTGCCAACTTGCCGCCTTCATTACGGTACATTACATAATGTAATCTTATGTACCCTTAAAAACCAGGTTAGTCACTGCCAGAAGATATTCAGACATAGAACTGTTTAATCAGTTCTGACCTTGGGCTAAAAATCTTATGTCGTAAGTACCTATTTCTTTACTACCCACAAGGGGCTAACACAGAGAGGACAAACAAGGACAGACAAACGAATTAAGTCGATTATATCGACCCCACTGCGTAACTAGTACTTATTTAATCGATCCCGAAAGATAAAAGACAAAGTCGACCTCGGCGGAATTTGAACTCAGAACGCAATGGCAGACGAAATACCGCTAAGCATTTCGCCGGGCGTGCTAACGATTCTGCCAGCTCGCCGCCTTAACTAAAAATAATATCAATAAAATAAGGAATTAGTTCATGCTCTTACACGCTGCACGAATGGGATATGTTAATTTTCTCTTCCTCAGGAGTCTTAGATTTCATTCATCACTTTTATATACAGGGAGACATCCATAAGAAAGTTGGACCCAAAATACCCACAGGTTATCAGCAATTTGTGAGAGAAGTATTGATTTTTTTCTCATCTGAATCTCATATATTTCCAAAACTGTAAAATCTGTCACCCATTCACAGCATGCTTTCTAGTCATTTTTTGATGAATTCTAATATTCTGGCTTGCTATATACTGAGGTAAATATATTGTAAAATGCATAAAATAGAATATGTTCCTGTGCAGGGAAGAGTTGGCACTAGAGTTTTCTTCTTCTTTTCCATTATATAAAATGTTTCGTCCACACTTAAAAAAATAATAAAGCAATCTCCCTAGAAGTATATAAGCGCACAAACCTTTAAGTCATAAATCTACCTTCCTAAATGAATAGCTTATGAGATGTGTTGAAGATAGTGCATTACCTAAACACACAAATTTCTGAATATATTCATAAATCTATCAGAGAACCAATAAAGGATGATAAATCTTACATTGAAAACGTACATCTACTGACAGAATCAGAGTGAAGTGTCATGCAGATGTGCCCTGGAATCAATCCAATGAAGCAAGTAACTTAACTGTTGTCATCACCCAACAGCTATTGAGGAGAGCAGAATGATATAAGTGAGTTAAATTCATTTAACGTCAAGCACTGCTCTATGATAAATCGGGTAATGGTTGTTTATGAACATAACAGAATTAGGATAGCCAAAGATTCCAAGTCTGTTGCTTAGCAAATAAGAAGAATGAAGTAGCTTGCCTAAGGAGAAAGAAAAGTCTTTAATAAAAAATATAAATAAAAGAATAATCTGCAAGCATCTCTGCAGTACTAAATATTCAGGAGTAAAGTGAAGGTTCTTACTTAAGGTGATACAGATATAATATTTATTTACTAATCATTTTTGAAACTAGAATCCTTAATACTGAAGGCTATCTCCGGTTTCTGCCTTTCTGGTTAAGTTTGCATAATCATAGTAGATGGATTTGTGGAGCCATGATAAAAATGCTCTTTTTTGACCTGTTTATGTAAGTAATTCAAAGTGACCTGTTTATGTAAGTAATTCAAAGTGAGAAATGAAATTGTCTTCAGTAACTGATTGGTACTTTACTGAGTTCAGAACATGAGATAGAAACTTTATACTGGATGAGATGCCAGTCTGTCAAAAACTTTCCTCCTACACATGAAATCCATGTGAAATACTTATCAATTTTACTGTGTGGCTGCTTACAACAATGAACTATCATATATCACCCTGTGAACCTACGTACAGCTTGTTTGACTAAGCCATTGGGAGCTGACACAATACAATACCAGAGATGGAATACAAACTATTGGCCTTTTGATATGTTATTCCAATATTACAGTAACTTTTTGTAAAGGTGAAGTGACCAAAACTATTTGTGCTTGTGAATTATTTATTCTCTGAAGAATTCTGCTTTCCTACAACTGCCAATATACAAAATTGTATATTTTACTTATTAACTGCTCTACTAAGTACTCTAACTGTTATATTTTACTAATGATGTGTAATTGAGTGTCTCAGAACCTGAGAATAGCTTTAGGCAGTGTTTAATGTCCTTTTGCCTTACATGGTAATTATTTATAATTACTTTTCTCAATGATCTAAGCATTATGAATTTCATCAAGAATTTAATTTTATTGTTTTTTTTTCAGGGGTATTCTGAATTTATTTAATTTCAAAATTAAATTAATTCATCTCTATTTCAGCAAGTACATTGAAGACTACATATTGCTAATTAGGACAGTATAGCACAGGAGAAGATGGGCAGTAACTTGGCCATCCCTGCTGACTGACCAATGGGAGGCTGTTCTTGTTCAGGGTCAAAACGCCCAATGATTATTGGGCAATATCTTATAACATTAGTTCTTCTAGCCAAAATTATATTTACCAAAGAGGAATGTAGAAGAAGCATTTTCTTTGAGAAGTAATTAGTTTCTTAATCACTGAATAATATATATTATTATTCATGGCATAACTACAACTCCATATTAGTTTCTTGTTTGCTCCATACAAAAGCTAAAGATCAAATTTACTATAGATAGCTTAATATGTTCCTGATAGTTGTAGCATAAGGATCAATTTATCATTAATTGCTTCAGTTCACTCAGTTGTGAACAAGATGATCTGGGAATACTTCATTACCTGAACTCCATAAGTATTCTAACCTAGGGAAATTTATCACTTAAACATTTAACCCATTAATGCCCAGTGTATGAGTTATCATACGCTTTTTTTTTGTTTCAGACGGAAATATTCATATAAAATAATTTCATAAATTTAGGCATCAAAAACCTTTCTGAAGACAAAGAATAATAATTTGTCTAGTAATATTTGGCATCAAAGTCATACTTTGATCATTTATATATTGTGCTAGACTCATTTCTTCCAGTGTCGAATTCTGAAGTGAGGAAGACATGCTAGTCGTAGTAACTTTTTTTTTGTATGCTTTAAATGTTTTGTAATATTTCATTTTGCTTTTGTATTTTTTAATAAGTATGCATTACTTTTGCAAACCAAACATGTCTTAGTAATCTACGTAAATAAAGTTTCGATTTATTAACGTTTCTATATGCGCATATGATAAAACACACGCTGAGAATTCGCGTATGCATTTCATTTAAAATGAAGTTCATCAGGTTTGGACATACAATCGTTCATTCTGTTAACAATAAACCAAACAACTTTAAAACAGTTGTAAACCAAAATATTTTGCTCTTGAATCTTAAAATTTCTATATCTATTATTTATTTTCTTCATTAAAATATAGCCTATTTACTAGCAAACTAATGTTTGCATAAGTGCAAGGGAAATATATATATCTAATACTTATTTCTAGATCGTAAAATATGTCTAAGAGAAGACTTGAAGGTGAAAGAGACACTGAAAGAAATCCTAAATATAATCGAATCTGGTGATGGTGCTGAACTTTTTATTGAGGAAATTAATGATGCTGATAAGCTTCAACTGGTACTTCATCCAGCAAATGATGACGACGATTTAGATAAAGATGTTGCTTTAAGTGACTGCAAAGAATCTTCGGCAAATTTTCGAAATATTGGCAGAGGTATTCTCGCAGAGAAAGGTGAGATTAGAGCCTATAGTAAAGCTGGTTTTGTGGTTCTCGATATAGACAAGGTGACACCAAGCTCTCTTAAAACTCTATGACACAGACGATAATGAGCCATTCGGTGATAACACTGGGATGGAGTTTGGTTTGATAGATGTGCCAAGGCCACTTTCCAGAAAGGGAAACTGAAGACCTCACATTCAATGGAGTTGGATGTTGACACAGTCATAAAAGAACTCGAGCAGGAACAAACTCACAAATACCTCGGAATAAATGAGGGCTCTGGCATTCAGCATGCAAGTATGAAAGAGAAGATCAGGAAGGAGTGTTACAGGAGAGTTCAAGAAGTCCTGAAATCCTAGTTAAATACACCTAACAAGGTGTGAGCTATAAATTCCTTAGTAGTTCGGGTTGTTATTTACAGTTTCAATGTGTTAAACTGGAATATGAGCGAAAAGAGGAAGATTGACAGAAAATCCGTAAGCTGCTGACTTCCAATAAGATGCTCCACCCAAAGGCAAACGCAGATCGTATTTACCTACCTAGAGCTCAAGGAGGTCCAGGCTTGATCCAATTTGAAATCTTCTACAAAACCACTACAATTGAATTGGCAACATATCCATGTAACGACTGGATGCTAAAACTCGTTGAAAACCATGAAAGACGTAAAAAGCTACATTTTGTGATGAAGGAGAGCAAAATATTTTAAAGTGAGCTGATGCATAACACCAAAGTTGAACAGCATGATGGAAGTGCAGCAACTGTAGTTGCAAAGAAGCTGAAATCAATAGCAAAACAAAATGCGTTTGAAAAATTCGCTGATATGTGGGAACAAAAACCTCTGCATGGCAAATATGTGGCCCGTAGCAAACAAGCTGATGTAAACCAGAAGTACACCCATCAGCAGCAACGGAGCTCAGAGTTAAAGGCAGAGAGTGAAAGCTTTATCTTGGCTGCCCAAAATCAGAGCTTATCGACCCGGAAATATCAAGCCGATGTGATGAAAAAGGATGTTGACCCAAAGTGCCGATACTGCAACGATGGGATAGAAACAGTGGACCACTAAATCACTGGATGTAAGGTTTTAGCATCTGTAGAGTACAAATCAAGACATGACAGAGTTGGTCAATATCTACACAGTATAACGTGTCGGCGTTATAAAATTAAAACTGCCGACAAATGTTACAAGCACCACCCTGAGGCTGTAATTGAGGGAGAAAATGTAACTATTATTTGGGACTTACCAGTATGTACAGGCCATTAAAGCAAATAAACTAGATATTGTTGTGAAAGACAAAAGCAATAAAATCTGTTTATTGATTGATATGAATATACCCTGTGACCATAATATCTCGGACAAAGAATTTGATAGGCTCAGAACATATATAATGATTTGTCATCAAAATCGAAAAGATGGGGCATCTCAAGGCGGTTACAATACCAGTGGTTATAGGAGCACTTGGAATGATCAAAAGAGGAAATGGAAATTATTTAAGAAAGATCCCTGGCTTACCATCCATACAGGAAGTGCAAAAGATTTTCTTAACTGGTGCGTCACACATATCGAGAAGAGCAATCACTGTGAATTTTCTTTCCCTTTTTCTGTTTTATTTTCTTTGTTTACTCTTTTTATTTTTTATTTTTATTTTTGTCTTTCTTCCCCTTTTTCTCTATCACAGTAACAAATAATAAAATCGCTGGTATGTGCAAAGCTTTAAGCAAGCTAGAATTAATTACAATCACATAAAATATTGATGATTAAATAAAAGTCGTGTACGTTAATATTTGCCATATCCTTGTAGACTCAACTAGAAAGAGTTGAGTTCTGGTAATTGTCTCAGAAAATAAAATTTCCTTCAATGATACCAAAGGAGTGACAGAAACAGTGAAATTCTAAATAATACAGTTTGTGCTATTTGGTTGCATGCTAGTAAGTTCTGAGTTCCAATCCCATCTCAGTCATCTTTGCTTTTCATCTTGGTGGGCATAACAAAA
>NC_043004.1:97929922-97932422 GCF_006345805.1 Octopus sinensis | reverse complement strand
TATATATATATATATGTACACGTATATGCACACTCACGCTCACACACATAAATATATGATTGTAGCTTCTTTTTGTAAATGTCCAAATATACACGCTTACACTACAACATTATGAACGCTTATTCACATACATAGATGTGTATTGGCATACAAGAATATTTATACAAAAAGCTGGAATGTTTTTGAAGTTACACACACAGAAATGGACATACATGTACTATTACTAAACGGTATACATTAATATATTGCTTTAATACATAGATTAGACCCCTACCCCACCACATTCACACACATACTCTCTCCCTCTCTCTCACATTTTCGCTCTCATCATCCCTATCTCCCTCATCCTGTCACTTTGTGTATTGTATAGACGTGTGTGTACATGTGTGTGTGTATTGTGTGTGTGTGTTTACACACAAATATATATATATATTCATGTATACTTATTTTTTGTGTGTATTATTTTATTATTTTTCTTGTTTCAGGCATTTGGCTGCGGCCATGCTGGAGCACTCGCTTTAGTCGAGCAACTCGACCCCAGGACTTACTCACACACATACACAACACACAACACCACACACACACACACACACACACTCACACACACACAAATATACATATGAGAGGCTTCTTTCAGTTTCTGTCAAACAAATCCATTCACAAGGCTTTGGCCGACCCGAGCCTATAGTAGAAGACACTTGCCCAAGCTGCCACGCAGTGGGACTGAACCCAGAACCATGTGATTGGGAAGTAAGCTTCTTACTACACAGACAAACAGTGTACTTCCCTGCACTGCACCTTTATTCTTTTATTGTTTTATTCTTTTACTTGTTTCACTAATTTGACTGCGGCCATGCTGGAGCACCACCTTTAGTCGAGCCAATCGACTCCAGGACTTATTCTCTTTAAGCCTAGTACTTATTCTTTCAGTCTCTTTTGCCGAACTGTTAAGTTACGAGGATGTAAACGTCCCAGCATTGGTTATCAAGCGATAACAAACACAGGGTCGAGGGTGACAGACACAGACACACAAACATACACACACACATATATATATATCCCTCCTTATCTTGTTTTTCCTTGTCCTGTCTTTTACTGTTTATAATTTGTACTGTCGTTACTGTCCTGTTTTTGTTTCCATTTTTTACCCCTCTGCGAAAGATCTCAGAATTTTAATTGATTGCTTTTCGCAGGAAGAAAGTTTCTTGTCGAAGATACGTCTCGCTTTCACCTTCGAAACGTAGAGTAGATGAAACCGTAGCGATTGAAGAAGGGGTTTTTTCTTTGTGTTAATTGTCCTGTACTCTATTTTTTTGTTGTTTAAAAAAATGTCAGTTCCTTTGGTTTGTGTCCATGTTTTCGTTTCTCATTGTGTTCCACGTCTTTTTGGTGTCCTGTACTCATATATGCGTGTATATGTACATGTAGAGGTAGGTACGTACATATGTATTTATATATATATGCATATGTTTATTTTATTTATTAATATATATGTATATATATATATATGTATATAATATATATGTATATATATATATATTAATATATATGTATATATATATATATAGTGAAGGCGCATAGCTCAGTGGTTAGAGCGTCGAGCTTACGATCGTGAGGTTGTGAGCTCGAATCCCGGACCGGGCTGCGTGTTGTGTTCTTGAGCAAGGCACTTATTTCACGTTGCTCCAGTTCACTCAGCTGTAGAAATGAGTTGCGACGTCACTGGTGCCAAGCTGTATCGACTTTGTCTTCCCTTGGATAACACTGGTGGCGTGGAGAGGGGAGGCTGGTATGCATGGGCGACTGCTGGTCTTCCATAAACAACCTTGCCCGGACTTGTGTCTAGGAGGGTAACTTTCTAGGTGCAATCCCATGGTCATTCAGACCGAAGGGGTCTTACCTTATATATATACGATAGGCTTTATGAGTTTCTGTCTACCAAATCCACCCACAAGCTTTGCTCGGCCCAGGGTTATAGTAGAAGGCCTTTGCCCAAGATGCCACGCTGTGGGACTGAACCTGGAACCTTGTGATTGGGAAGTAAGCTGCCCTACCACACAGCCACTCCTGCACTGGTGTGCATATATATATATATATATATATATATATATATATATATATATATATATATATATACATATATATATATATATATATACATATATATATATACAATGTATATATATATCTATCTATCTCTCTCTCTCTATATAATATATGTATATATATATATTTCTTTACTACCCACAAAGAGCTAAACACAGAGAGGACAAGCAAGGACAGACAAATGGATTGAGTCGATACTCGACCCCAGTGCGTAACTGGTACTTAATTTATCGACCCCGAAAGGATGAATGGCAAAGTCGACCTCGGCGGAATTTGACCCAGAACGTAACGGCAGACAAAATACGGCTACTCATTTCGCCCGGCGTGCTAACGATTCTGCCAGCTCGCCTATTATATATATATATAATATATATATATATATATATATATATAT
>NC_043004.1:97872422-97924922 GCF_006345805.1 Octopus sinensis | reverse complement strand
TTTCAGATTTTGGGGGTTGTGAGTTTATTTGCGCTGGTTGGTGTACAGCAACTTATTCCAGATTAGATCCTTCAGCCAGAGGCATTTGCCACAAACACATCTTTGATTATGGAGGATTTTAGTTAGTTTGTTAATTTTGGCACAAAAAGCAAAAAGCAAGGTCATGTAGGGGGACATGGAGTTATGTACAGGGTGGTGTTCATGTAGAGTTCAGGCCATTTGTGGTCAAGGGAGACTTTGAACCCAGAGGTCGTCGGCATCTTCACCATCTCGTCCGGTAACTTATTCCACGGACCCGCAACCCGGACGAAGAAAGCCCCTCTCCTTCGATTGAGATGAAATCGTCGCAGATAGAGCTTTTCGGAATGACCCCGCAGCCGACGCTCTGGAGTAGGAGTTAAGAACAGCTCTTTCGAGAGGTTACACTTTCCGCTTATGATGTTGTGAGCAAGAATGAGATCACCACGGCGTCGTCGTTTTTCGAGAGAATAAAGGTCGAGCGTCTTCAGCCTTTCTTCATAAGACAAATTCTTGAGACCAAGAACCATGCGGTTTTTATCACCAGACATTTCACAGTTTTAGCTATGTACGAGGGGGTGCTGAAAAGTTCCTAGCTTTAAGGTTATCCTGAAAGGCTTGGATGGAAGCCCAACCTTCTGATTTCTTTGACAGGATTTAGTAAAACTGAAGAAGTACCGCAATAACTGTGTAAATCAGAGCGGGGAATATGTTGGGTAAAATCATAATTAGCTGCTCCTCTTTTATTCTCTTTTAGCCAAAGCCAGAAACTTTTAAGCATCCCCTCATAATTTGATTGAATTGATTTTTAACATGGAATTGGCTGATTAATGAAAACTTGCAAATTACGTAGAGAGCAAAATGTTAAATAATTTGTAAAAGTGTCACTTCTTGGAGATCGTTGGTCAATGTTAATAGGAAATATACCATAATGGACATCATACTTGTAGCAACTGAAAATATTATTCCTGAGGAAATCCATCAATCTAATATTTTTGTAAACACCCATCCCTTCAAATCAATAGTAATAACATGTTTCTACATTAATGTAATTTTTGGTATTCTTTTAATCAGCTCAGGATTCCAAATGATAAATCTTCAGAATATAACATATAATGCTGTTAATCTGATGGTCCCTTACTTGAGCTCCAGAAGGAATTAGCCGTTGCACCATGATGGCAACATTTATTGTCTGCATTAAATGATATTATAAAATTCTCAATTAACTGAGATTTGCTGCGTCTTAGTTAAAGAAACAAAACCAAAAACCTAACTGTAATTATAAGTGAGTCTCAAATAACAGGGGAGATAATTTCAAGAAATTAAGCACTTAACTCTCAAAGTTAATTTGCATGCCAAGGGGAAAATATTATTAATTACATTAACTGATACAAAATATTCATATGTGAATTACATCCCATGTTTCGTAACCACTTATGATTGAACTATTTTCACGTATAATGATTTCTAATTTAAGTACATGACTAGTAATTTTAATGGGATAGGGACTACTTATTAACATCAGCCTTGGTAGGATTTGAACTCTGAATGCAAAGATCAAAAAGAAATACCATAAATATATTGCTGATGCTTTCATGATTCTGCCACCTTACAGTGGATGGACTTCCACAAGATTCTGCTGCTGGAATTATAAATATGTGAACTGTTATCTCAGTTACTTCCATGAATAAAAGTCAGTGGAACTTTTAGTAAATTAAACCCTGCTTCCGTAGACTTTCAGTCTACCAAATTAAAGTGTTATGTACTGAACGACATATGTACATATTTCTCAATTAAGTGAAATTTGCCATTTAATTAGAAAAAAGTCAAACATCCGTATATCAGAATCAATTTCTCAGAATTAATTTACCTGATTAGGAAGAAATCTGATATTCGTTTGTAAATGATAGTTAGCTATAGTCATGTTTTGATCTTATTGGGTTTCATCAGCATATTATACCCTATTCAAACTCATTGTGATCAGTTACATATTGAGAAAGAGTTATGAATAATGTTTGGCCAGTAAAATTTAGTAGTAGTAGTAGTAGTAGTAGTAGTAGTAGTAGTAGTAGTAGTAGCAGCATCAGCAGCAGCAGCATCAGTAGTAGTAGTAGTAGTAGTAGTAGTAGTAGTAGTATAGCAGCAGCAGCAGCAGCAGCATAGTGGTATGTTCTGTAACAGTGCATCACTGAATCCACCTTTTGTTGGTGATTCCCTATCGGCTGGCAGATGCCGCCTCTGCACTACTCATGCGATTACCCTCCAACTCATGCGATTACCCTCCAACTCATGGATCTGTTTGGGCAGCCTTTGTTGGTTAGAGTTTTAAGAAATCGGAGTGCAAATCCTACCTCTACCCTTTTTACTCTCTTACAATATGCAGACGGAACGTTGGGTTCATTCTTTGGTACTCTGTCCCCACACACCACTAGAACAATGTGAATTGAAGTCTTTTGCTCTAGAACACAACACGCCACCCGGTCTGGGAATCGAACCCATCTTCTGATGATTGTATGTGTAACATTCTAAACACTAGGCCACGCGCTTTCTTGCCTGTAGGATAAAAAAATTTTAACATCTGAGGTAGATAATTTAAATTGGTTCATAAAATAAGGTAAATAAATTAAGAGGTAGTATACCAAATGACAAATCAAAAAATATCTGTTTATAGATATTTCTCTGACAATGGGAAAAAAAAAGCTTGTGGTAATAGTTAATCGTTCTCAGAACATCAAAAATTGAGAAAACGATTCAAATTCATTTAATGTTTAAGATAATAATATAATCACTTTTGCTGCTATTGGAGAACATCCGTCCGCATAGCAATAGTCAATGCGATGCAATAACAAAAACATTTTCCATATTGTTAGAAAGAAAAATTTACCAACTGCATGGATCTGCTTGTACTTTAACGTATGAATTTGTTTATGTGTGAATGTATATATGTTCGTATGTATGTACGTTTGCATGAATATATGTATATATATCGTTTTTATAGGTATCGGGAAAAACAGAAATCATCATGCATGGAATAAGCTTATAAGTTATAGGCCGTATATCCAATTTCAAAATGTAGTAAATAGAAATGTAACCAACATGGCCACATAAGTATGGAGATTGAAAGAGCGATGTTTTGACTATTTCCCGTATCAACTAGTCTGTCAGTCAATAGGGAAAAATAATTCCAACAAAGAAGATCAAAGAAACAATATAGTGATCAAAGTGATGATGAGAAGCAACAATAAGCTTAATAATTAGTTCATGTTAACATTGGATATAAATTAATTTAAGTTAATTAATTAAACAGTATATGGTCATGAAATGAAAAATGGACCTCTTCGTTGGCAGTACACTTGCAATCCAGGACATGTTTTGGTTTTACTTAATCCCCTCAGTGAAACATTGCTTTACCAGTACTGCTAGACTGTAAGATCACCGGTACTTGTAGAGAGTGTTGATGAAAATAAACTCTAATGATAATACCTTTAATGAATATAATCACGTAAATAAAATACGCTGATGGATATATACAGACATGCAAAATATTGTGAAATTTTAGCTTAGTAGTACGTCAACCCCTGTTCTCTAACATCATTGATGAGATTCGCCTTTTAAGGATTAAATGCCTTTTGCTGTCACTTAATAAATACATGTTACATTGTATAATGTAATCTTAGATACACTTGTACATAGAATAAATAATCGAAAAATTAATGATGGGTTATCAAATGAAATGATGAATTGTCAAATGTAACACAGACGGAAATGTCATAAGTGAAGTTCTTCTTGAAGTCTGGACAGGAAAGATATAGTGAGACATTCTCATATCAAAATACAATATTCTTGTTACTGGAGTATAAGAAAGTTAGAGAAAATTTCAGTATGAATGAGCATAAACATGAACACACATACACACACACGCATATAGATATAGGTGAGCTGGCAGAAACGTTAGCACGCCGGGCGAAATGCGTAGCCGTATTTCGTCTGCCGTTACGTTCTGAGTTCAAATTCCGCCGTGGTCGACTTTGCTTTTCATCCTTTCGGGGTCGATAAATTAAGTACCAGTTGCGCACTGGGGTCGATGTAATCGACTTAATCCGTTTGTCTGTCCTTGTTTGTCCTCCCTGCCCTGTGTTTAGCCCCCTTGTGGGTGGTAAAGAAATATACATATAGATATAGATAGATATACATATTTGATATATAAACTATTGATGTCTCTTGTATATTCAAGTGCATGTGTATAAGTGAGAGAGAGAGGGATAGGGAGAAGTGGAAGAATTATGAGTTTGTTAGATACTTATGTATCTTGCTATCTCCTATACTGTCTATGTGAGATTCAAGCCGAATTAACAAAGTTGACAGTGAGAGAGGTGAGAAAATGTATCGTAACTGCTCAGCTACGAGCCTACCACTATATTAAGACGTATCTGCTCAGAGGTTCTCATCGAATTTTATTTATGAAACAATAAGAATTTTTCTAGAATGCTCTGTCTGCATTTTAATGGGGAAATAGAGTCAGGTTTTTAAAGTTAACCAGCGAGTTATCAGAAAACATGATGTGAATTGCTGCAATATACAACACCAATGTTGTATATATACAATATACAACACCAATATATATACAACAATATACAATACCAATGTTCACTGGAAAGTGTGTTAGCTAGTTTACAGAAGTTATTTAGCCACTGATACAATACAATACAATACAATACAATACAATATTTTGGTACCATTACCGAACATTGGTACGTTCGCTCAAAATCAAGTCTTTATATAGGTAGAGATAGTGGAAGTTCAGTTCTTCAGCAAGATGTTCTACTACATATTGTTTGAAAAAAACATAAATTGGCCATTGATGCAATGGTTTTATCGCAGTTCTGCTCAATCAATGCTAGCCTTACACAACTAACACTGTTGTGATGATAGATATTAATACCCTTGTGTGATTAAAAGGTGCAGTCGTCGAGATATAGAGGAAGGAGGCGTTGGAGTCTCGCGTGTTGGTGGTTGGAAGTTACGTCTGTGAATATATGCTTTACCCCATCTTCGTTAAAATCATATTCCTGCAACCAAGGATATAAAAAAACAGCATTTTTTTCTTTAATATTTAATTTGTAAAAATAATTAGATTATGGTACTGCCATGGTCATTAGTTAAAAGCATTCAAGTCCTTTTTATCGTTCCATTCATTTTTCATTTACTCCACAAAATAAGTTAAACTAAACACCGAAACACATTCGACAAACATCCAAATCCTGGCCACTGATATTCTATTCCATTCTATCTGAGGTTTATCAGAATTCTAGCAATGTTTTGTCTCAATAAACAATTTCAGATCAAAATCTCTTGTCGAACAAGCAAAACGTTCTTAAATCTGTAGCGTAAATATCCACTATTCATTCACATACCTCCACTACCAACACCCCAACTGTCACCACCCTCAGCATTAACACTAACTACCATCAACACTATCAAGTCTACAACGCTCACCAACTCTAATACTCCTACTACCACTACCATCAACACTGCACCCACATAAAAAGACTATACACACACACACATTCATATATAACGTGTGTGTGTGTATAGATATATATATACACATATACATATACATATATATGGTATACATATATATGATATATATATATACATATATATGACATATATATACATATATATGATATATATATACATATATATATACATATATATGACATATATATACATATATATAAATATATATGCATATATATATGTATATACATATGTATATATATGTATATATGTATATACATATGTATATATGTATATACATATGTATATATATATGTATATATGTATATACATATGTATATATATATATATATATACATATATGATATATATATATACATATATATATACATATATATATACATATATATAAATCCATAAAATGTTCATACATACATACATACAGCAAGACAAAGCATACATACACGCTCACATACAGAAAATAGACCAAATTTGTATTTACTCATTTTCTTGATTGACTGCTAATGACAGGTAATTAACCATTTTATTTATCTAACTTTAAGCTAAGGTGAGGAAATTTAATTGAAGACGACACAATTTTATCACAGACGGGGGAGAAGTAGGTGGTGGTTTCAAATTTGTTTGCTGGAAAGATATTAATTTCGACTTGAAACATGATTCGCCACAAATTTAATTAAGCTGTTTATAGGTGAAATCAAAAATTAATTTTTTTTCCTTTACCTTATAATGACTTTGTCTAGAGCAAATGTTATTTTCATTGTGACTGAAGTTGCTAATGTTTTCAGCGACGTTAATTTTGAAGTTGTTATCGAGGATGATGGAGCTGATGATGATGGTGGTAGCGATGGTGATGGTGGTGGTGTAATTGATAGTATGAACGAGCCTACCGTAGTTGTTGCTGTTCTTGTTAATGTTGTTTGTGTTGTTTTCTTTCTTCAAAAGATTCCGTAAAGTGTTTTTAAAAAGTTTTCCTTTTGTGCTTTTTCTTAGGTTAGTTTCTCTCTCTTTTTTTATTTTTTTTTTTTTTGGTTTTTGTCTTTCCATTCCTTTTTGTTTTCAGTTTTTATTCTTCTCCCATCTTTTAATTAAGTAAAATGTGTTTATCTTGAATGAGTGCACTCGACTTATACTTAAGCCAAACTTCACAAACAACAACGCATTTAGGTTTACTGCCGCACGCTACCACGTATAACGCAAACAACTTGCACCCATTGATAAGAGCGAAAATCACAGTATGAGGCTGACTGTATGAGAGCTTCCATGCATAAACTTGAAATCCCATGTATCATGTGCACGCATATGTACCCTCATCTCATATACATATACATATATATAAATATATATATATATATAAATATATATGCATATATATATGTATGTATGTATATCTGTATATATATATATGTATGTATATATGTATGTATGTATATCTGTATATATATATATGTATGTATATATGTATGTATATACATATGTATATATATGTATATATGTATATACATATGTATATATATGTATGTATATGTATATACACATGTATATATATATATGTAAATATACATGCATATATATATATATACATATATATAGATACACACATATATATATATGTATATATTTATATGTATATAATACACACATATGTATATGTATATGTATATATATATGTCTGTGTGTGTGTATAAGCATATATTTGTTTAATGGGAGACGGGAGGTGGAAGATACGAGAATTTTTATTAATCACTACAATTATTTCGACCAATCTAGCATCGATTCCTCTCGGCTGGAATTCTTAACAACTGGTTCAGGAGCAACCGGCAGAGCAGATGCGTCTCTTCGGATGATAAATAGATATAACTCGTTAAAATAATAGTTATGCAATATATCTTCTCAGCTTGTGTAAAGAAAGACAGCAAATTAAAGGATATACATTTATTTATATAGATCAATAATAAAATAACATGCAAAAAAGAAACGAACATGGAATACAGCGAAAAATGTATCCCATCTCACTGTTAACGGATATGGATGCATAATCTCTCTCTCTCTCGTGGGTTGTGTGGCGCAGGAACACTAGCTCATACAAGCATCCAATTAGATGTAAGCATATATTAATGAACACACATACCCAATCTATATACTTTGCTTGTTCGCCGGTAAACTACAAAATGGTGGAGTTGAAATGACTTCCTTAAAGCGTCGAGTATAAAAACACATGAAAGTCATAGGTAGGGGAGATAACTCACCCAAATTCCATTCAGAATTGCTGGATATCGATGTTTCGTCAATTTTATGGCTTATCATCATTACGTACCTGAACCGAATCGGAGGTTAACTGAATTGCGACTCTGTCCGTGACAATACAGAAGTAGTGTAAAAATCACATGCTTCTATTTAATATTTGAATATACATACACACGCACAAAGATACTTACATACGTATATAATTTTTCCGTCGAGGGTTAGGGTTAGGGTTAGACCATTTAACTTAGTCAATGCACGGTGATCGCTTATAAGCTTTAAGCTTATAAAAAGATATTATTTTTATGATTTACTGTGATATATATATATATATATATATATATAATAATAATAATAATAAATATTAGAGAATAAATCCAAATTTACAAGGAAAAATCAGATTTAAGATTGAATCCAATTTTATAATAAAATATTATATTATAATAAATTAGAGACAAAACCACTATTATGCAAATCAATCAAAGAAAGACTTAAGCCAATACATAAGTCTTTCTTGATTGATTTGCATAATAGTGGTTTTGTCTCTAATTTATTATAATATATATATATATATATATATATATATATATATATATATATAATATATATATATATATATATATATAATCCACAGATGAGATCAAAAGATTCTCAGTACGGAAGACACTTAATAGTCCTCAAAAGATTCCAGCTTCGACTCCGATTTCTTTAGAGGGGATCGATTCCGCAAAGTAAAGAACGGCTGTAAGAGGGATGAAGAGGAGTGGAAATATACGGATAAACAAATTAGATATATTTAATACAATAGTTTCGGTGTGAAATACAAAACGAGAGAAAGCAAAAGGTGCAGACTTTCAGATAATGAGTTTTTAAGTATAAATATATAGATTGATTGAGTGATTTTAGTTTCAGCTCATGAGCTGTGGCCATGCTGGGGCACCGCCATTTGGTGTTGCTACATGGTTTTACTTCACGAAAGCTTTTTAGCGACTGCCATTTGGTGCATGAGGGAGTTCGATGCAGCTGCCCTCATCTGCACCTCCTGCCGTGAAGTTGGTTCATCTGGGACACCTGACAGGAGGAGATCCAGTTTCATTTTAAAGACATCTGCATCCACCCTATGCAGGTATCTTAGGTTCTTCGGGAGGATATTGAAGAGCTGTGGGCCTTGGAAGCCCAGGCTATCACAGTATCTTGTCCTACATCTTGATGGCAAATTTGGAGTCCTAGGCACCACGCAGTGGCGCCCAGTTCTGGCATTTGTGTAACTCTCGATGCCAAAGTTCGGGGCACGTCCCTCCAGGATCTTCCAGATGTATATTATGGCATATCTTTCCCGCCTACGCTCCAAGGAATATAGTTTTAATCTCTTGAGTCTTTCCCAGTAGCTTACATTCTGCATAGAGGCTGTCTTCTTCATGTAGCTACGTTGGATCGCCTCGAGTTCTGTGATCAACTTGACGCTGGATGGTGACCATAACTGAGAGCAATAGTCAAAGTGGCTTAGGACAAGTGTCTTCCAGATGACCATCATGGTTTCTTGTTCTCTTGTTCTGAAGGTTCTGAGAATCCATCCGGCCAGTCGTCTACATTTCATTGCCAAATTAACAACATGTACACGAAAGGTTGCGTCATCACTCATGTAACTACCCAGGTCACGCACTGATTGTGCCTCTGGGATTGCTATTCCTCCGGGTCCAGTGTATTCATTGGGTATTGCATTTAGTTTTGCATGCTGATAGTATATAGTTTTTTTAAATTTTAATTGCCGCCCCCCTCTCTCTCTATGTATGTATATACATTACTCTTTTACACTTTTACTCTTTTACTTGTTTCAGTCAACTGACTGCGGCCATGCTGGAGCACCACCTTTAGTCGACCAAATCGACCCCGGGACTTATTCTTTGTAAGCCCAGTACTTATTCTATCGGTCTCTTTTGCCGAACCGCTAAGTAACGGGGACGTAAACACACCAGCATTGGTTGTCAAGCAATGCTAGGGGGACAAACACAGACACACAAACACATACACACACATACATACATATATATATACATATATACGACAGGCTTCTTTCAGTTTCCGTCTACCAAATCCACTCACAAGGCATTGGTCGGCCCGAGGCTATAGCAGAAGACACTTGCCCAAGATGCCACACAGTGGGACTGAACCCGGAACCATGTGGTTGGTTAGCAAGCTACTTACCACACAGCCACTCCTGCGCCTATATATAAACAATATTAGATATAAATTTAGAGAATTGTGATTGAACGGATATCACGATGAACTCCTCTTACGCACTCACCGATCAGTTGACATGATAATCAATTACGAAGTAGTGCAATACAAAGTGTCCATGTAACCAAAAATCCAGAAAAATCTGAGTGAGAATGTAATGAGTATGATGTAAAGACATACAGTTAGTAGGAATGAGAGATGAATGTATATATATATATATATATATATATATATATAAAACTTACTTGGAGAACAGAAATTATTGCATGACTGAGCGTCCTCGCGTCGTTTCGTTTCCTTTCTGTTCTCCAAGTAAGTTTTCCATATATAATTATGACGCGAAACTCTATAACCCTTTGCTTGACCTTCCCTTCCTTCTATCTGTCTTCCTCTTTGCCTGTCTCTCTCCTTCTTATTTTTCACTCCTTCTTATTTTTCACCCTTTCTGGTTTCCTTTCCTCTCTATCTCTCTCTCTCTCACTCCTCCTCATCTCTCTCACTCCTCCTCATCTCTCTCACAGCCGGGTCGACCAACTTCCTTTCGCTGGCGGCCTCCTACAAGTGAACACGCTTTTTTTCAAGCGCTCTTGAATTTTTCCTCGTCTTGGCCAAAAAAGGCCCTCATTGTTTGTTTCCTTGTTTGGTTTTTATTACTTGTACTGTATTTTTTTGTATTTGTATTTTTATTTTGTATTTGTTTTTCTATTTGTATTTTTATTTGTATTGTTTTTACGTCCTGTTTTTTTAAATCTTTTTCTTTCCTTGTTTTTACCCCTCTGCAAAGGAATTTTATTTAATTCTTTCGCAGGCAGGGCTAGTTCGACGAGTCGTGTTCTGTCCTTACCTTCGAAACACGCATGGAGTCGAACTAGGGACAGCTGATGACGGGGAATTTTCCTTGTGTTGTTTGTCTTGTACTCTGTTTTTTCGTTGTTAAAAAAGGTCCGTTTCCATGTTTGTTTTAACATTTTCGTTTCTCGTTGAGTTCTACGTCTATTTGTGGTGTCCTGTACTCAGGTATATATATTTATATATGCATGTATATATACATGTAGATGTAGGTACGTACATATATGTATGTATGCATATATTTTATTTATTAAATTATATATATATATATAATATATATATATATATATATATATATATATATTGCTTAAATATATACATTACTCTTACACACATTCAATCTACTCGCCATTAATACTACCACGACACTGGACACACACACACACTACTACTCAAACACGCTGGCACGCTACATACGCCCCCACCCCTTCCCCTCCCTCCCTTCCTCCTTCCTTCTTTTTCTTACTACTGACCTTTGTCTGCTATGCTGACCACTGTTTCGCCCTACCTCACACGCCTACACACAGACGCACACACTAACACATACATATATTTTTTGTTTTTTTATCTCGCCTTACACACACATATACACACACGCACACGCACACACTCACACATACACACACATCTGTTGCGTTACCAACCTTGTCTCCACTCTTTTGCCTTTAAAAACCTACTTTGCTCTTGTTATCGTAAACTTCCGCCTTTCACCATGTGTAACTCGTAAACACCAGTCATTTTTTTTCTCTATCCCTGTTGCCCGCTTTGGGATCTTTCTTTCCTCTCTCTTCCTTCTTTATGTTTCCGACGAAGAGCTCCGCTCGAAACGTCATACCTCCCTGCTTCCATTTCCTGAGCGCCTATTAATAATAATACTGTAATTGTTCCATTGTTGTTGTTTTTTTGTTTTCCCGTTTGGATTAAAATTATATATATATATATATATCTATATATATATTATGTATATATAGGGAGAATTTACAAAAAAAAAAAGAGCAAAAGGCGAAGACGAGTGTGTAAACAAGAAAGAGATTATTAGTTTAACGTTCGGAAGTGAGAAAGTCTTTTACGTTTCGAGCCTACGCTCTTACTTGGAAATGGATGAATCTCGTTCAGTTAAATAATAAATAATATGTATATATATATATATATTATATATATATATATATATATATATATATATATATACATATCATGTTTGTATGTATATGTGTATATATAAATTCGTGATTTTCATGGGATTGTAGTTGTTTCATAACCGTCTTCGTATTGTATTAATTTTGGTCTGGAAGAAATTACGTTTAATTATTTGCATTATACAAGTAAACATAACTGTACGCTCTGCATTATACAAAACAGTACTATATTCATATCCGAATGGTAATAAAGATAGCTGGTGCATCAGATCCCCCGTACCTTGTGGTTGCATTAACAGTTCAACTCTAGATATACACACAAAAATTCACTCTTTATATGCATAGTGTATGGAAGACCGAAACAGGAAGAAATTACATTGATTTGTTTAGTAGAAGGTAAACATTGTAATAAAGATAAACTGTGTTGCTATTATTATAGAAAAAATTTTTCTTCATATATGAACACCCTTATATCAATTAAGTTTAAGTGCTTGATAGAAATTAAGGAATTCACCATCCTTAACTTAAACAAAATAACAAGAAATAACAAAGTAGACTGCTAGCGGATAAAGAAAAAATAAAATAACATAAAATATATAAAAACATATGCAAATAATATAAAATAAATTTTTTACCAAAGTAATTATTCAGGGGTATCAGTGGGGGTCAGAAGAGTTTGTGATTGAAAAATTTCTTTACAGAATTCATGGATGAATGCATAAAGACAAAGAGATCGAACTAATACCAAAACATTGTGTTCAACAAGAGTTCACTTCACCAGGAAATCACAAAAACATCACAGAAGGCATTTGAACTTTCAAGGATTTCATTCTCCCATCAACCACACCTCAATATGCTTTTCAAAATACTAATGTGGAGTAACAGAGTACATACACACACATACAAAGTCACAACCATATACATGCATACGTACATACATACATACATACATACATGCATACATACATATACACCACACACATACACACGTACATACACAGGGAGAGAAAGAGAGTAACAAAAATCGATAAATGTATATATTCCAAAATGTGCATATATGTGTGTGCGTGAGTGTGTGTGTATGAATGTGTGTGTGTGAATGTGTGTGTGCGTGTAAAGCTTGTGTGAATGTGTGTGTGTGTAAAGCTTATACAGACACCCATATATACATATACATACACACACATGCATGTTTATTATACACACGTACAAATCTATCTACTTGCACAGGTATATAAATACACACACGACATACAAAGTAGGTACACAGTTTTAAATATATTTATAAACACATAGAACAATATTAACACAAGCATGTACGCATATTTATGTGTGTATGTGTATATACATGTATATATATATATATATACACATATACATGTATATGTATATATATGTATATATGTATATATGTATATATGTGTATATACATATACATGTATATGTATATGTATATATGTATATACATATACATGTATATATACATATACATGTATATATATATATATGTATATATATATATATACATATATACATATATATATATATATATATATAATAGTATATATATATATTATATATATATATCTATATATACTACATATAATATACATACAAATTTATATAAATAAGGATAAGCTCGCTATTTAAATATCGATCGTATCATGTGGCCAGCATGGGAATAAAAACCTCAAAGGTAATAATTATTATTAAAATTAAAATTATAATTTAGGGTATCTAAGAGATACCACCACGCTGGAAATATGAACATTTAATGTGCTTTTAGAGACAAGTTTTGACTGTTATTTCCAGCGTGGTGGCATCTCTTAGATATCCTAATTATATATATATAATATATATATATATATATATAATTAAGGTATGTAGAAAATACAACATGGACAAGAACGTATACTCTAGAAGACGATACAATATATATATATTATCTATATATATATGTATATTATATATATATATATATATATATATTATATATATAGGTATATATATATATACTATACATATAATATATATATATATATAATATATATACATATATACATATATATATCTATCTATCATCTCTATCTATATACATATATTATATATATGTATGTGTATATATATATATATATATATATATATATAGATATATATATATATATATATATATTATATATACATATATAATCTACACACACCACACACCTAACTAGGCCTTTTAATTCATTGTGTGCAAGTTTCCTGATGTAAAACCATGGGTTCAAACAGATATTGTTATATTTGTCGCTCGTTTATTTCGCTCTCCTTCTTCACTCAGTCATTACTGTTCTTATTTTAACGGATGTCCATTGTCTAGAAATCTTTCATCACACATTTGTGACTTCTTTAGCGACACTTTCCGTCCTCATGTATCCTCCTGTTCCACTTAGTCTATTAGAATGTATACACAAGAACAGAAAGCGTCACTAAAGCTGTCTCAGATGTGTGATGAAAGATCTCCCGGCAGTGGACATAATTTGAAATGAGAACAGTAATAACCGAGTGAAGAATGAATATATATTGCGTGTGTTTATTTGCCAAACACAAAAAAGATGACCATCCGGAAATATAGCAATACACACACAGACACACACACACACACACACACACACACACGCATATATGGGAGTGAGATTATGATGATGATGACGACGATGACGACGAAGAGGATGACGATAGGGGCTTAAAGATGCAGATTCCACTTCAGGGGCAATAAGTTTGTAAGGAAAGTGAGCATTTATAGGTGTAGGAGTGGCTGTGTTGTAAGTAGCTTGCTTACCAGCCACATGGTTCCGAGTTCAGTCCCACTGCGTGGCACCTTGGGCAAATGTCTTCTGCTATAGCCTCGGGCTGAACAATGCGTTGTGAGTGGATTTGTTAGACGGAAACTGAAAAAAGTCCGTCGTATATATATATATATATATATATATATATATATGTGGTGGTGTGTGTGTGTGGTGTGTGTGTGTGTGTGTGTGTGGTGTGTGTTTGTGTGTGTGTGTCTGTTTGTGTGTGTATGTTTGTTGTCTGTGTTTGTCCACCCAACCTCGCTTGACAACCGATGCTCGTGTGTTTATGTCCCGTAACATAGCGGTTCGGCAAAAGGAGACCGATAGAATAAGTACTAGGCTTACAGAGAAAAAGTCCTGGGGGCGATTTGCTCGACTAAAAGGCGGTGCTCCAGCATGGCCACAATCAAATGACTGAAACAAGTAAAAGAGTAAAATAATACTTATAAATCGCCTTACTGGTTCATGATTTTCCATCATTACCTGTATACATTTTATTTGCTTAGGTATGTATTTAGGACTATACTATCAATATTTTCACCCTTTTTATACGATAGTAAGATATTATTTGGCGTCTATGTCGAGCAAATCGGACGTGTTTACTCCGTTGTATTACACGGGCAGTCTAATATTGCGTGTCTCCATGTATAAAAACTTGAACTCACAAATCTATTTTCTGCAATAAAGCAATGCAAGCTTCTGGAGAGGAAAAGTGATTTCATATTATATGATATGATATATATATATAAAGAAATAACAAAACCGATCAGAATAAATAAATAAGCCATCAAATATATATGATAATTACACAGAACAGTAATCTGATGTTCTTTTGTTTGTCCAATTTGAAACCGTTTGACTTCTTTGTGTACACATGTAAACCTCGAGGCCTTCGAACATTTTAGTATGATCTGTTTAAACAAGATTGATAGATCGATCAATAGCACAGAAACGAACAATATGCAGTGAGAATGATGATCATAAGTTTAACGTACGTATACTTGCTTTTCAAATAAAGGAACTATAAAAACAATAGTCTTTCTTCTTTTTTTTTTTTGCTTTTCTTCGCAGGTCAAGTAAACTAAAGCTGTTTCTAAACACTTTTATACAAGTTTTATATTTTAAATTGTTGTTACACAACTCAGAATCTTAGGAGGCCATCCATCATCTGAACTCTTGCGAATGATTTCAGTAGTAGTACATATGAACTAGTTCTATACAGTAGCTAAGATGAAGCTATTTTCGTAATAAGCCAAACTGCATTCACAAAATATCTCCGAACATTGGACTTGTGCAAATCTCTGTTCTGTGTATATTTTGTCGCCTCTTCTACTGTTACTGATACCATTACTAGTTGCTTTTCTGACAGCTGTCTCACTGTTTCTATGAAACTGTTAACGCTTTACCAACTTTACGTGTTTTTATTTGCGAACCTAATCCTCTTCTCATATTACTCAGAAACGTTTTCCTTGTATTCAAGTCGATGGAACATTTTAAGATATAGATTCACCGTCAGTAATAGCAATGCATTACAAAATTGTTAGAGTATTAGGAAAAGTGAATTGTGGCTTTTAGTTCCGGTTCTTTACGTCTAACTTAAGATCCTGCAGATTTAATTTTGTTATTCCTCTATTCAGTGTCGATAAAATAAAGTACCAGTCAAGTACGACAACGACTAAACTTACCCCAAATTTCAAGACCCTCTACCTATGTTAGAAACAGTTATCAATAGGCGCAGGAGTGGCTGTGTGGTAAGTAGCTTGCTTACCAACCACATGGTTCTGGGTTCAGTTCCACTGCGTGGCATCTTGGGCAAGTCTCTTCTGCTATAGCCCCGGGCCGACCAATGCCTTGTGAGTGGATTTGGTAGGCGGAAACTGAAAGAAGCCTGTCGTATATAGGCATATATATGTATATGTATGTATGTATGTGTTTGTGTGTCTGTGTTTGTCCCCCTAGCATTGCTTGACAACCGATGCTGGTGTGTTTACGTCCCTGTAACTTAGCGGTTCGGCAAAAGAGACTGATAGAATAACTACTGGGCTTACAAATAATAAGTCCCGTGGTCGATTTGCTCGACTAAAGGCGGTGCTCCAGCATGGCCGCAGTCAAATGACTGAAACAAGTAAAAGAGTAAAAGAGTAATATATTTCAGTGGTGAGCTCTAAATACGTTTTTTCTTTATTTTTTAAAATTCTTTCTTTGGTTTTTGCCTCCTGACTAGGAAACGGAGCACTCTGAGTAAACAGGAATTTATTTCTAACCAAATAAACTAGGAAGTGGGTATTATTTTGCTAGATTCTCTTCAGAGATTAGTAACGAACGAAGAGCAGAGCAAAACGAGAAAATGAGAGTCCCATAACACGCACACACAAACACACACACACACACACAACACACACACACACACACACACACATTACTTCCAAGAAAAGAAAACTGCAAATCTTTATGCAATCCGATCTTGGTACTGCCTTGTTATGAAGAGAAAAGTTTGACCGAAGTCATTAACGATGAACGTGTCCTACAATTTTCTTAATAGGTAATGGGGTATCAAAATGTTCTCCAAAACTCTCTTTCCGGAAATTCTTGGGAAATATCCCACGTCTAATGAATTTCTGACTTGACTTCATTTTACCGATCTCTTTTGGGACGCAATTTTCAAAGCCTTTCAATGGATTGTTTCGCCATGGTTACTCTCCTTTCTATTTGTAGTTTCGAGGAGGCGCAATGGCCCAGTGGTTAGGGCAGCGGACTCGCGGTCATAGGATCGCGGTTTCGATTCCCAGACCGGGCATTGTGAGTGTTTATTGAGCGAAAACACCTAAAGCTCCACGAGGCTCCGGCAGGGGATGGTGGTGATCCCTGCTGTACTCTTTCGCCACAACGTTCTCTTACTCTTACTTCCTGTTTCTGTTGTACCTGTATTTCAAGGGGCCGGCCTTGTCACTCTCTGTGTCACGCTGAATATCCCCGAGAACTACGATAAGGGTACACGTGTCTGTGGAATGCTCAGCCACTTACACGTTAATTTCACGAGCAGGCTGTTCCGTTGATTCGGATCAACCGGAACCCTCGTCGTCGTAACCGACGGAGTGCTTCCACATTTGTAGTTGCAGGTTTATATGGTTTTGTTACTCTTGTTGTCGTTATACTTTTTTTTCAGCTTTGTATTTTATGTTATGCTTGAAGGTTTTTCCAGTTGGTTTTAGCCTCGGATCTATGAGATTAAATTTTGTTGTCCTTGTGTTGCTGATTCGCGACTATCGCTGGTTTTCCTGCATCCTCATCTTTGCTCAGCCACAATATATCATGGTCCCAGCTTTTCTTCCTTATTGCAATACCAGTTCGCATTGAAGTGGTATATATTATTCCTCACTTCCCCATACTCTTCTACCATTATCATCGACTAATCCAACTGGTGTAGACAAATCACATACAAATCTCAAGGTTAGTGTCTATTTACAAACCTTTATGAAGCTAACGTCCTCAAAGAGCAGACTCTAAGTGCAGAGTCAATGATGTTCATAGCGAAACAATTGACCATACGGTATCTGGATACCAATCCCAGTCTCCAGCCAAATATAAAAGTAGACATAGAGCTGGCCAATACATTTGCTGGGTTTGTACAAAAGCCTCGTTGCTGACTAAGCGAAACAGTGGTATGGACACTAAGGTATACCAATAGTTGAATGTAGCATCATCGCCCTTTAGGACTTTACAGTACATACGAATCGCATATTTAATGCTAACAGCCCATAAATTATTGCTAAAGGTACCAAAACAAGCCCTTGTAAATATGACAATGCCACCTAATAAAAATATATCTACCAAGGAATATGATAAACTTGCCAACTATAAAATGAAATAAACAGGTTGTGGCATTTGAAGACAGAAACATACCAACTCTGACTGAAACACCAGGGATAAAAAATAATAATAAAAAAGACAGGAAAAAAGAAAAATGTCAACGGCTTCCTTGAAAAAATACCTGAGAAACCAAACATATACAAAATCCAGAAAATAGTACTAAACACTACGGTTTACACTCTACTTAAGTTCTTATCCTTGCAATCTAAAAAACTTTTTTCCTCTCTCTTTTATTACCTGAGACAAGAATGTAAAACCCGAGAGGACCAGAAACTGTGTTGAACAATACCTATTTCTTTACTGCCCACAAAGGGCTAAACACAGAGGGGACAAACAAGGACAGACAAAGGGATTAAGTCGATTATATCGACCCCAGTGCGTGACTGGTACTTCTTTAATCGACCCCGAAAGGATGAAAGGCAAAGTCGACCTCGGCGGAATTTGAACTCAGAACTCCGCCGAGGTCGATTTTGCCTTTCATCCTGTGTTAAACAATACCATTACACTAAAATGCCTGTCCCAAGCGCTTGGTAGGTAATTGCTCTCTAGCCGATAACAAAGGAAAAATAATAATAATTTATAAAATTGGCAGATGGTCACAAAAGTGGAAAGAGGGCTTGTCAATTAAATCATTCCCCTGTACATAAGTACTACCATAACTGGTGGAATTGACCTCGGTAGGACTTGAACTCAGAACGATCAGAATCGGAAAGTATGCTGCTATAATTTTTCCAGAGCGTTAACGATTCTGCCAATCCAGAAGTCGTTGCTGATGATATAAGTAAAATGTAAAATAAAATAGCTTGTGATTTTATTTACCTGTTCTTACCAGGATCGTGGAGGCGCAATGGCCCAGTGGTTAGGGCAGCGGACTCGCGGTCATAGGATCGCGGTTTCGATTCCCAGACCGGGCGTTGTGAGTGTTTATTGGGCGAAAACACCTAAAAGCTCCACGAGGCTCCGGCAGGGATGGTGGTGATCCCTGCTCTACTCTTTCACCACAACTTTCTCTCACTCTTACTTCCTGTCTCTGTTGTACCTGTATTTCAAAGGGCCGGCCTTGTCACTCTCTGTGTCACGCTGAATATCCCCGAGAACTACGTTAAGGGTACACGTGTCTGTGGAGTGCTCAGCCACTTACACGTTAATTTCATGAGCAGGCTGTTCCGTTGATTCGGATCAACCGGAACCCTCATCGTCGTAACCGACGGAGTGCTTCCATTCCATTCTTACCAGGATAAATTTTATCTTTATTGCGATGGGACGATAAAATAATTACCAATAATTAGCAACTGTGATTTATATGATTAACTACATTACTTCTCTCCAAATTGTGGCCTTGTGTCTAAGTTAGCAATCATAATAATTATTTCCTTCTACGGACTCTATAAACCACAGAAACCGTGCTTAACAATTGTTTTCTGTATTTTATTTTCATTTATTTTTTACTGTATTAAACAGGTGAGGAAGAAATATCTTTTTGCGTTGGAGATTAAAGAAATACGATTAACTCTTCTGTAGCGAGAACTGAATTCAGTTTAACAAAACAAGCAGATACGATTTATCAATCATCCATGCTGCAGTGAAGCTATTGTTTGCACTGAGCAATAAGATTACCACGTGGTTTCTTCATGCGGTAAGAAAGACGAAATCATAAATACTGTAATCATTGCTAATAAATACCTCATATAACCACCATCGTTATGATCATCATCAGGGCAACAGCATACTTTTTATTTTGCTAAAACTGTATTCTCATTCCCTTTAAGAGGCTAATTCCGCCTATCAAAATATAAGTTGTACCATTAGAGAGGTATATCTAGTTGTGCAATTATATGTTTATAAAAGAATACTGTGGTGCATATTGATATTATAAAAATCGTAAAGTGCTTAATATATATATATTGATTTCTGTGGTGATGGATTTCTTTCTGGAGTAAGAGTGATATGTTCCCAATTAATCAGTGCGGTTGCAATTTATATGGGTAGTGTTTGTTCATTTGCGTTCATATCATTTCGAAGCATCAGCAAAACCATGGCCCTTATTATTGATGTCCAGATATGCGTTATTTTGAAAATACCCCCACGGAATGAAGATGATGCCCTGCGTAGTTACAGGCTGCCCTTTGGCAAGACATAGCACCCGTTCAGCAAGGGATATGGTGCAGTCATGTGATTGCAGCATGGCAGATTGTGAAGAGGCAGCGGAAGAGCTACGTTCTGAGTTCAAATTCCGCCGAGGTCGACTTTGCCTTTCATCCTTTCGGGGTCGATTAAATAAGTATCAGTTACGCACTGGGGTCGATCTAATCGACTTAATCCGCTTGTCTGTCCTTGTTTGTCCCCTCTGTGTTTAGCCCTTTGTGGGCAGTAAAGAAATGTGTATTCTATCCATGACCATCACCTCATATCTGGCAATCAAGCACTACGTTATCAATGTTTGTCTCCTGTTTTTATAGCTGGTGAGTGTAAATTTAAGGGAAATTTTTTGTCGTTGTTTCCCGCAGATCGAATGGCTATGCAAAAGCTCCATTGTTGGTTCGTTGTTCTTGTTCTTGTTGCTGTGATGGTGGTAGTTATGAGTGGTGATAGGGATAATGCTTCTGTCGCTGTTTTCTTTCTGTTTGGTTGCTGTTTATATTTTATTATTTATTTAAATTGGTGCGTAGAACAGTAGTTGGCTTGAAAGAAACCACGTGTCATTTAGACTATATCCATCACTGTCAGCAACAGCAGCGCCACCGCCACCACCATCATCGTCATCGTCGTCGTCGTCGTTGCTGCCGTCGTCATGATGACAATCATCGTGCTCTACGTCGTCACTAAGATCATCCTTGGGACCATCATCATCATCACCATCCCTATCACCACAATTATCAGCAACATCCATCATCACACGCCACTAAGGTCAATATCCCAATCCTCATCAATTACCAGCATTAAAAACATCACTACCACCACCATCATCATCACCATCACCACCACCATCATCATCACCACCACCACCATCATCATCACCACCACCATCATCATCATCATCATCACCACAACCACCACCACCACTATCGTCAGGGGCAGCATCAACACCCCCATTATCATCATCACCACCACCACCACCACCACCATCATCATCACCATCCCACCACCATCAACAGCAGCATCACCATCACCACCACCATCAACAGCAGCATCACCACCACCACCACCACCATCATCATCACCATCACCATTACCACCATCATCATCGTCATCATCATTCTCGTTATCATTCTCATCGCCACTGACATCGTTGTCGTCATCTTCATTGTAAGGATCATTATCGTCGTCTCCATCATAATTATCATCATTCGCATCAGCATTATCAACATCAGCATCATCATTAACAGCAGAAGCAGCATCACCGCCACCACCACAACCACCACTATTACTACTACTACAACGGCCACTACTATAGCCATCATTGTCAATAATTAACACGAACCTTATAATGCCAGGCAAAGAGAACCGTTAGTTAATCATGGAAGCTGGTAGAAATAGCAGTTAAATCTCCCTCTTCTTTTCTTCCTCTTCTTCTTCTTCATCTTCTTCTCCTCTCCTCCTTCTTCTGCTGCTACTACTATTACTACTGCTGTTGCTGTTCTTACTTCGTTCTTTCCTCCTTCCCGCCTCCTTTTCTCCTTCATCTACGTCTTCTATTCTTCTTCTCTCCTTCCACATTTCCCCCTTATTCCACCTCTTCCTCCTCCTAACTTCTCTTTGCTATTATAATGGACACATTACAAATCCTATTCATTAAAGGTTTTGTGAGACATTGTTCCACTATTGTATTCCTCCTGAATAATTATTAGCTTTCTGGAATTTTGTATCTCTTGCAACTTACATACACATCCTCCGTTAATATACACACAACCCTCTTAGATATAAAAGACATATATCTGAGATATGGACAGGATGATCACGGTTGAAATGTCTTAAATAGTAAGTTAGCTCAACGCGGGCTTTCTTGGTGATAATACCTACAACAATATTATCATTGAGAAGGAGAGATATCAACCATCAATATAATCGCATCTTCACCTCATTGTTATGACTATTTATTATCGTAGTTGTGTTTATTATTGTGAAATATAAAGAAAGGAATATCAATACCATAAGTAGCACCATATAGAGGAAGATGTGACAGGGTGGTTAAGAAGTTCACGTTGCAGCCATGTGGTCTTTTGGTCTAACCCGCTAAGTTTATACCAAATCCTTGGAGTGAATGATTGTGAATGGAATTTCGCAAAAGCTTGATATATATATATATATATATATATATATATATATATATATATATATATATATATATATATCAAGCTTTTGCGAAATTCCATTCACAAACATTCACTCCAAGGATTTGGCATAAACTTTGGTTGGCCCGGGGCTATAGCTTAGCAAGCTACTTACCTCACAGCCACTCTTGCGCCTATATATATATATTAATTTATCTCCCTCATTATTTATATATATATAGATATATATATATATATATATATATATATGCTATATAGGTGTGGCTGTGTGTTCGTAAGTAGCTTGCTAACCAACCACATGGTTCTGGGTTCAGTCCCACTGCGTGACATCTTGGGCTAGTGTCTTCTGCTATAGCCCCGGGCCCATCAATGCCTTGTGATTGGATTTGGTAGACGGAAACTGAAAGAAGCCTGTCGTATATATGTATATATGTATGTATGTGTGTGTGTGTTTGTGTGTATATATGTTGTGTATCTGTGTTTGTCCCCCTAGCATTGCTTGACAACCGATGCTGGTGTGTTTACGTCCCTGTCACTTAGCGGTTCGGCAAAAGAGACTGACAGAATAAGTACTGGGCTTACAAAGAATAAGTCCCGGGGTCGATTTGCTTGACTAAAAGGCGGTGCTCCAGCATGGCCGCAGTCAAATGACTGAAACAAGTAAAAGAGTAAAAGAGTAAAGAGTATTGTATATATATATATAAATTAGAAAAAAGCCACCTTTTATCAATTCAACATTGAAAAAAATGATATAATTAAATTATACCATATAGAAAAATTAGATATAATATAAAAACATATACCAATAATTAAGTAATGTACAAAATAATAAATAAAAAGTTTATAATTGGTAAAAGGACTACACGTAATTCGTGGCTATATTTTTTAAAAAACTGATAATTGAGGTGATTGGGATGGTGACGATATTTAAAAAACTGATAATTGATAATATTCCCTAATATTATTATTATTATTATTATTATTATTATTATTATTATTATTATTATTATTATTATTATATATACACACACACACAACATACATATAAGGGGGATGACCACTAAGTAGACATCCCTTATTCTAGAAGTCGACCCCGTATGGTCTTACCACTAAGAAAGGTATGGTCTCAAGAAAATTTAGAGACCGCCAGAACGTAAGCTAGCAAGACAAATGAAAAAATACAACTATACAGATTAATCACAAACCAATTTCGTTGTTACCACTTATGTAATCACTTACGTAGATGTCCGCAACTCGTCAGTGTGATCATCATAGCAAATCATAATTTGCAGAACTATATACGAAACGTCCGCATGAGATTGAATATGTATATTGTTCTACCAATTACATTTCAGGTTATATTTCAAAAGTCTTCGTTTTGGCGCGCCAAAATACCGGCAATAATTCTGCAGAAAATAATATATATATATATTGCATATACATATATATATAATATATATATATATATATATATATATATATATATATAATATATATATATATATATATATATCATATATATATATATATATATTATATATATATAGGCGCAGGAGTGGCTGTGTGGTAAGTAGCTTGCTAACCAACCACATGGTTCCGGGTTCAGTCCCACTGCGTGGCATCTTGAGCAAGTGTCTTCTGCTATAGCCCCGGTCCGACCAATGCCTTGTGAGTGGATTTGGTAGACGGAAACTGAAAGAAGCCTGTCGTATATATATATATATATGTGTGTGTGTGTTTGTGTGTCTGTGTTTGTCCCCCTAGCATCGCTTGACAACCGA
This sequence comes from Octopus sinensis, assembly GCF_006345805.1. Lineage (NCBI taxonomy): Eukaryota > Metazoa > Mollusca > Cephalopoda > Octopoda > Octopodidae > Octopus > Octopus sinensis. Next base: position 97,900,122 of record NC_043004.1, on the reverse strand, counting down.
TGCTGGTGTGTTTACGTCCCCGTCACTTAGCGGTTCGGCAAAAAAGAGACCGATAGAATAAGTACTGGGCTTACAAAGAATAAGTCCCGGGGTCGAGTTGCTCGATTAAAGGCGGTGCTCCAGCATGGCCGCAGTTAAATGACTGAAACAAGTAAAAGAGAAAGATATATATATATATATATATACATGTACCGGATGACACTCGAGAAATATGGAAACACCTTCGCCACCTATATCCATAACAACTGGAAAAGATACCTCGATGACTGTTTCATCATCTGGGACAAAGGTATAGAGAAACTTGAGTAATTTAAAATACTATTAAATGGAATAAATGACAATATACAATTCACGATGGACCACAACGAAAAGAATTACCATTTTTAGACATCCTCATTAAGAAAACCGGCACAAAATAGACAGATATCTACTATAAACCGACAGACTCTAAACAGTACCTACCCTTTGATTCATGCCACCCACGACACACTAGAATGAATGTCCCTTTTTTGTTAGCTAGAAGGATTTGCACCATAATATCAGACACAAACACCCGACACACACGTCTCCAGGAACTTAGAACCACACACACAAATAGAAACTATCCCAGCCCCTAATAGACAGTGCAATCCAACGGGTACTTAATTAAGTATAGAAGACCTGAGACAAACAAAACAAAAAGAAAGAACAATTAAAAACCCTTCCCTACATTTCTACACACAACCCACTCAACAATGAGGCCTTCAACACCATACTACAAAGCACAGCCCTACTAAAGGGAGACCCAAAGATGAACCGGATCCTCGAAACACACACCATCATTAAAAGTAAACGGCAACCAAAATCCTTGAAAAGGATTTTAACCCAAGCTACACTGCACTCAACATCAACCACAAAACCAGCAGTTAGAAAATGTGGAAGGCCCAACTGCGGATCTGTGTCATCTTGAAAGAAGGATCAGAATTTATACTGGAACAAGGCCACCAGTTCACCATTAGAACAAACTTCACCTGCGCATCAGAAAACTTAATTTACGTCATAACATGCGCAGGCTGCAATAGGCAGTATATAGGCCATACAAAAAATAGCTTACGTAACAGGATGGCGGTGCATAAATCACAAATTAGAAACCCTGATTACCGCAAAATACCGGTCAGCGGACACATAGATAGATGTGCTGGAAATGTAAATCCGAAATTTACAACTAACCCGCTCTATAATTCAGTGACAACGCAACCTTCACACAACGCCAAAATAAAGAACTATATTTCATAAAAAAATTTAGACCAAGTTTAAACACCCTGGGCCAGGAATACTAAAACAAAAGATAAGTCCTCCGAAAAGGAGAAGCAAAATTCCACCATGACCGCTACTTCAGACAGACACTCACTCTGACGGAAATATACCTAAGTAAAAAAGGGGAAAAAAATTATTTCGTGCAAATCTGACCCTGATACATACGATACAGCTAAGGGTCACACCCGATTCTGATTGGGCAACAAGTTGATGACGTCTAGCTCAGCTAGAATGGACAGTATACAAACAGGGGACAGTCATTAGTCAGAATATTGATGACGTCCTTTTCTGCTTGAATAGTCACCTAACAAGTACAGACAGGGGGCAGATCTAATGTAGCTATAAGTCGTGATTGGGCAGAATCTGCATGACGTTCCGTTCTGCTTGACTAACGAAGCGACTGGTCAGGACAGGAAACAAACAAGAGGCAGTTATAATGCAGCGATTGGTCAAAATAATGATGACGTCCCGTTCTACTTGACTAACGAAGCGACTGGTCAAAACAGGAAAACAAACAAGAGGCAGTATAATGCAGCGATTGGTCAAAATAATGATGACGTCCCGTTCTACTTGACTAAAGCCACCTAACGAAACGATTGGTCAAAACGTTGATGACGTCACGCTACGCTGAATTGACCACCTAACAGGCATTATAAAACCGAACACTTCACAAAAACTCATTAGAACCACCCAGCGAACATCCACCATGGGTCATCACATTTGCTTAAGGTAAAAATGAATTCCTCGCTCTTTCGGAAACATCAATCTTCTGTATTGACCGCTTTCCACCACCACTTGATCTGTTTTTTGTATTGAATACGTATCGCCACCGTGGGCCACTGCATCGAACACTTTGACATATACTTCAAACTATATATCAACTATACATGAACTATATATCAACTATACATGAACTCTAAGATGTCTGACTCCGTTGTGTATTATAAATGAATTTCTTGTGTTTGACGGCATGAGCTGTCTTTTTTTATATATAACTTTTTTTGATAAAGTTCATTTCAGGAACTGAACTTGTTATAATGTATATATATAAATTAAAATTTGTATAATACAGCAGCATTTTCGAACTTCATTTTTTACAAATATATACATGTATATATATCATATATATACATATACATATATATATACTATATATATACATACATATATATATATCATATATATATATATATATTATTATATATATAATATATATATATATATATATTTTATATCATGCATGCAATTGTTTTGAATTTGGCGCGGGACTATTCAAAACGTAGTCGACTCGATCGAGACGGGCTGGATTTTTAATTTTAGATATAGCAAGACATGGTGACGAGAATTTAGGCACTAGCTAGAAATTGAAATCATGATCCAGGTATATCTATTATCTCTTTCTACAGCTTTTTTAGCTGAGATAGTATGTTAAATTTTGTTCATTTGCTCGATTTATATTGGTCAGTTGCGCACCACTCATAATAATAATAATAATAATAATAATAATAATAATAATAATAATAATAATAATAATCGTAAAAGAAATAGACAAAGAAAAATCCCAGCAATGGTTGAGAAGCTCAGGACTCAAAGCAGAAACAGAGGGATTTTTAATTGCAGCACAAGACCAAAGCCTCCCCACCAGAAATTACCAAAAACATGTAATGAAAAGAAATATTACAAGTAACTGCAGAATATGTGGAGATGGACAAGAAACAATAAATCATATTATCTCTAGCTGCCCAGTCCTAGCTAAGAAGGAATATATTCACAGACATGACAGAGTTGGAACCTACATACATTGGAAGCTATGCCAACATTATGGAATAACAACAGAAAAAAGTTGGTATAGGCACACACCAGAAAAGGTCACAGAAAACGAGAAAGCAACCATACTCTGGGATATGCCGATACACACAGATAGAGAAATTAAGGCCAACAGACCACATATAGTTGTCAGAGATCATGAAGAAAAAAAATGCTTTCTAATTGATGTATCAATACCGGCAGATGACAACGTGTCTCTAAAAGAAATGGAGAAACTCTCAAAATACAAAGACCTGGAAATAGAGGTAACTAGAATGTGGAACCTGAAAACAGAAACAATTCCTATCATAGTAGGTGCATTAGGCATGATAAAAAATATTCAGACAAATACATAACAAAAACACCAGGACTTACAAACACATATAACATACAGAAAATTGCACTACTAGGCACTGCACACATCCTACGCAGAACACTTTCCATACAATAACCATCAGAGCATCACAACAAATCACAGCACATACCCAAGGCACACAGAGCTGCGCTCGGTAGTGAAGTGAAAGCACGCTATAAAAATAAAACTACTGAATAATAATAATAATAATAATAATAATAATAATAATAATATCTTTATGAATAGTTATTTGAATATTTGCTCACCGTAAATTGAAGGGCCTGTAGCACTCTTAATTATTAATTAATAACTTTTTTACCTTATTGATATTTTTTTACGTATGCTTGCCAATTAATATTATTGTAAACAATAATATCCTAATATATATATTTTTTATAATATATTATTCACTCCGATCACATTCTTAAATTTGCCGCAGCATTAAAAATGGTCATCGCACACATTGTTGAGAGGGGCAGGTTTCTAAGAGCCTCTGGTCAGTAAGACTCGCTGACGAGAGTTAAGTGGCGTTTTCATAAAGTTCGAAATCGTGACGATACGGGTATGTCTGGCTTTTCAGTTTACGATTCTTTCAGTTATTAGTACGGGGGCTTAGAATTTCTCTTCATTTCTCCGTTTTCAATTAATGTGTGTCAGAGAAGATTTGTGGTTGTGGTCGTCTTCTGACTGCAATATTTAGCGTGCTGGTGCTGCTTGTAGCAGCCTTAATTATTAATTAATAATTTCTTACCTTATGGTATATTTTACGCATGCTTGCCACTTGATATTATGGCAAACAATAATATACTTATGCATACATACATACATACACATATTTATATACATATATAAATAAAATATATATGTATGCGTATACACATACATATATGCATATGTTACAGAATTGCCACATTCCATATACAATATCTGGAATATTATAAAACACCAGAATAATCGTCATGGTGCTATCCAATGTATCAATTTAAACTAACAATATTATTAACTAAGCCACTCCCGTTTGTAATCTAAGTTATCCTCAAAATAGCCTCACAGAAATGGCCTTCCGCTCATCTGTCAAACCAACAGCTTAGTTGCATTGCCTATCATCAGTCAAAATATGATGGCTGCCATATAATGTGGCTTCCTCAATTAGTCTACGTTTCTGGCAGCAATAATCCCACACCCCGTATCTCACCATTTGTTATCTTTCCAGATGTACTTGTGTCTTTTGTCCCACGTGTAAAATAGCTGAGCCTCTCGTTGCACTTACCCCAATAGACAGTGCGTATCAACCAGACTCTGCTCTAGCGGCTCAGCAATATTTCCAGCACCACCTTTCACATTTTACCCGACACAAAAAAGATACCAGACTGTGTCAGGTTTTTGCGTTTCAAAGGGAGCAGGCACTCGCTTGATCATGGTCGAGTGGTTGGCTTCATGCGCATAACTGGATATTCCTACCTAACCACTCCACTACACTATGTTTCAATACGTTGAACTCAAAATCCTGTCTCTGATCAGTGGCAAACATAATAAGCAGAATAGGAAGTCCTTAAGAAGGCCCAAATATTCCAGTTGTTCACTTCCGATGATAGTATGTATATTAGCTGACAAGGGAGAAATCAAAAATGTGGTCGTCTTCTGGCTGCAATATTTAGCGTGCTGGTGCTGCTTGTAGTACCTTTAATTACTAATGAATATTTTCTTACCTTATAGTATTTTTTACGCATGCTTCCCACTTGATATTATGGCAAACAATAATATACTTATGCATACATACATACATACATACATACATACATACATACATACATACATACATACATACACACACATATTTATATAGATATATAAATAAAATATATATGTATACGTATACACATACATATATGCACATATATATATATATATATAATGCAAATATTGGTATATATTTGTAAGTATCTACATATATGCATATATATCGTGGTCTTATGCACTTTACGAACAAAAAGTGAGTGGGGACAAGCGTGTATCTAAACATTTCAAAATATATATTTCTTAAAATTTTATATTTGTTTCAATATATAAGCACTACGTATATATATAAACACATGCATATGTGTGTGTGTATATGTGTGGGTGTAAGTATATACATATATACATTGTATGTATGTATGCATGTATGTATTTTCATGGATGTTTTTTCATTGCGTTGGTGAATGAAGCCAAGAACTATACTGCGAACTGTCAAAAGATCAAGATGCAATAAGTTGAGCCGACGAACTTTATTTCGTGTATTTATTTATCTTCTTTTGTGTTTTGTTTCCTGAAAATTATCCTTCTATCATGTGTGTGTGTTTGTTCGTATGTGTATGCATACATACATACATACATACATACATACATACATACATACATACACATAAGTATGTGTTTATACATACATGTATGTCTTTATTCATTTATGTACATATTCCGTTTGTATAGCACATGCTTAACTATCATAAATGTAAAGACCTAACAAAATTACTGGAGTGACTGTGTGGTAATTAGCTTGCTTACCAACCACATGGTTCCGGGTTCAGTCCTACTGCGTGCCACCTTGGTCAAGTGTCTTCTACTATAGCCTCGGGCTAACCAAAGCCTTGTGAGTGGATTTGGTAGACGGAACATGAAAGAAGCCTGTCATATATATGTATATGTATATATATATATATGTGTGTGTGTGTTTGCGTGTCTGTGTTTGTCCCCCCACCACTTGACAACCGATGTTGGTGTGTTTACGTCCCCGTCACGCAGCGGTTCGGCAAAAAGAGAGCGATAGAATACGTACTAGGCTTACAAAGAATAAGTCCTAGGGTCGATTTGCTCGACTAAAGGCGGTGCTCCAGCATGGCCGCAGTCAAATGACTGAAACAAGTAAAAGAGTAAAAGAGTAAAGAGTAATATATAGGTTTCCTGACCTGCTGAGTCAAGATTTGCGCAACCCAACAAATAACAGTGTTACTCCTTTTATACCATTGCTCCTGAACCGTGTCCCTTTCCAAACGACAGAGTAATCTTCTAAAGTGGAAATAAACACAAAGATGTATTAGAGTCATTCATGTACGTTCTGAGACCACGGTCTATCATTATGTGCTTTTGGGGGCTTCTTGTATTATACACAAATCCTCCTCTATAATTAGTCTTAGGTAATTCTATTTTTCTTTCAGCAACTTGTTCTAGATGCATTATATGAAGACACATTCTTCAGTGGTGCCCCGATAACCAAATAGATTATTGGAATTATCAGACTAAAATGTTTATAAACAGCGCAGAGAATGTAACGTAGTTAGAAATACTGCAGAAGCTCGTTAGCTTTACTCTCTAAATATATTTCCTCTTTGCATGCATGCTTTCACATTACGTTGGTGAATGAAGCCAAGAATTATACTGCGAAATGTCAAAAGATCAAGATGCCTAAAGTTGAACCTTTCAGTACCGGCGAACTTTGTTTATTGTATTTATTTATTCATCTTCTTTTGTTTTTTGTTTCTTTAAATTTATCCTTCTATCATATTTAAATGTTTAACAGATCTTCAGAGGCTTAGAACTTGAAAATTAGGAATAAAGCGAGAGTTTAATGTAGATTTCCATTATGATGAAGGTTCTTTGATATTCTTATACAGCAAAGGAAACTTTTGCATTCATTTATGATTGGAGAGGAGGTTTCATCTTTGTTAAAGAACTTTCTATTTAATCTTGGTTTCCTTATCATAAAGTGATTAGTTGTGACTAGTAGCTGATGGTATCTTTTAAATCTTCCTTATATCATTTCATGCTAAGACTCAATTTGCCGTCTTAAATATCTTCACAGGATATCTTGGCATGACATCATGAAAAAGGTTAAATATACTATTTGAAATGTAATCTAATGTGTAGTGAAGTTTATGAATCAATTAAGAATCCACAGAATCTTGAAATATTCTGGAGAATTTCATTGAAAATCTTGTCGAAGTGGATTATAATTGTATATTAAGATATATATTTTCTAAACAATAGTATTATATGTTCAAATTCTGATGATACCACTACAAAACATTTTTGAACGAAAGCTAAATCTTCACTTTATGCTGCAATTAATTAATTTATTAATTAATTAAACATCAAATAAAAAAATAAATATTCACATGCCAATTTTGGAACCGCCATTGTACTGGTCTATCACACACCTTTTCTGATATACAGGCCAAAGAATTTAACAATACATTTTTCCCATTGATAATAGTGGGGATAACGTGAGAGTGAGGGTTGTGATGGCAGCAGTAAGGACGATAATGATGAGGAGGACGACGAGAAAATTGACTTAGTGGAAAATATTTTAAAATGTCCTGAGCCGCTTTTGGCCGAACCACTCCTCCAACGGGGCAAGATTAAGAATTTTCTACAATTATAATTATTTTTGTTATTTATTCAATTCTTAAAGGTTACATTTAGAGAAGAACTAGAAAGTGTGGAAACAAATCTAAATCTGTTACAGAGAATTCACATTGTCATCATCACCAGCATTAATACTACAAATGATTTAAAGTTCTAACTACTAGTGGTACCATATATCAAGAGGTAACCTAGATTTATGGTACCAATATATAAGGTACTGGAAATTTAGATATTATCACAAACGTCGAAAAGTAGTAAGCTCACTCGGATTTAGCAAATGCATTCATGATATATCGCTTAGAAGTAAGAAAATCAAAGGAAAGGAGATATGAGAGCCTTGTAGACATTGCAATTTTCTACTGTTAAAGTGATTTTGTATCGTTTTTCTATTTGTAAGTCAACTGTAACTGAGAAGACTTATGTTTAAAAGCGACTCAGCTATGATCTGGCGTCATGTTTTTATGCTATTTAATCCAATGTAGTCTTAAATATAATCGTGCGATTATGTGCAAATATGGCTGCTATTTGTAACAATGAAACATATAGAGACGTCGTTGTTGACTACGAAAGTGAATAGTTATAGGTGGTGAGAAAGAATGACCAGAATGAAATTAAAGTTTATTATGATAGTGGTCACATATTGATAAGGGGCTGAGTAATCGTCAATTGAACCACTACTGAAGACAACGGCATTCTGAAATATAAACCCATTGCCTATTAACCAATCATGAAAAGTTGAAGCGATTATATATGGAACTGTAGTCACTTCTACACAACCAAACTCTAAAATCGTGAGCTAACACTATATTGCTATGGTAGAAATTAAATTTGAACAGTGATTCTTAAATCATACTTCTTCATTCGGTAATACAGAACAAAGAAAGAATGTAACAAAGCTATTCAATAAAGTCTAGAATTTGGAAAGCATACTATTATTGATTATACTCGTGAGATGCGGGCAATGGAAAATGGGGTAAAAGCTGCTAGTTGTAAATAGCTAAGAAAAGCTTTGTGCAAAAGAAAAGCATTTGAGAGTTATTAAAATTAGGTACACGAGAGAGCAGAGATTTTCATTAGATGCCGACACTTCAAAAACTACTAAACATGGAAGAATATATTTGAATAGATTAATATTTAAGTATATGCTAAAACCAATACAGTTTCATTTCATTCCCTCTTTAATTCTAACACAAAATTGGATGCTTCTCTTCTTTCTATAATTTACAATTCACTCTTTAATATTTTCACATTTTTACCTTTCCACGATCATTTTTACACGTCAGAATAAATCAGTACTCAACTAGTAAACAAGAACAATCACATTTTTTTCCTAATTTTTCTCTTCTGTTTTAACGAATAAATAGGCGCATCCATAATATCATTATTGTTTATAATACGTCTTTCCATACTTTGCCTTTCCAACGATTTAACTTTCCAAAGTCCGATGTATGTGCAATGTATTACGCCTCGTTAAAATACTTTTTTTTTTCCAAATGCAAAACTTTAAGCTGTAAATAATTATATGTGTTAAGAATATGTCTGAAACTAGTAACTCTGTCTTCTTATTATTGCTTGGCATAATACGAAAGTGGAAGCTATAGTCGAAATATATTATCTCTAACGGCCTATAGTCTTATTTTACACCCACATTCACAAGACAAATATGCGTACACCCACACAAACACACACGCATGCGCACGCACACACAAATATATACACACACACACACTCATACATGTATGTATGTATTTATGTATGTAATATTCCCCTGTATGTATTCAGTACATTAATTTTGTATATTGTTCGTGTGAACACCTGCAAATTATGTATGTTTTGCGTAAGTACCTGCGTATATATTATACATATATATATATATATACGCATGCACACATATATAAACATATACATATAAACATATGTATATACGTATGCATTTACACAATACATACGCACAAACATCTTTTAAATCTTTCTAATCTACCAAAATACAACGTTAAATTAGGAAAAACAAGTAAGATACACTATTTTTTCTCCTAAAAAAACATCAATAATGAAAGTTTCAATTCCACAAGAGATCAGATAAAACCAGACAAACATTATTTGCAATACATTACGGAGACAGATTATTCTGTTGTAAGACTTAGAATACACTTATATCCTTCATTATATCTATACCCTTGAAAGAAATTATCTTCTTGAATTTCAGTAAAAACAAGGAAGCTCATTGAAGCTCTGGTGTTTTTAATTTGCTTTAAATATTTGGTATTATATATATAGCATAGCCAATAATTCAACTAATGTCACAGTAAAATTATACAACCCATCATTGAGTATATAGATTAATTCTATATAATGTTCAGTTATTACCTAAGGCGTGAAGTAATTGGTGTTAAAACCTCAAGAGAGAACCTTATTGCAAGGCTTAGGAAAATCACATCTTTAAAATCTGTGTATGTGTGTTTGTGTGTATGTGTATGTGTGTGTTTGTGTGTGTGTGTTTGTGTGTGTGTGTTTGTGTGTGTGTGTGTGTGTGTGTGTGTGTGTGTGCGTGCGTGTGTTTATGTATGGAGTTTTATGGAATGCAGGTAACGTTTTTTTATGAACGCTTATTTTGAGATATACACTGTTGAATGATTTCTTCCAGATATGTAAACAGTTTAATAAAGTATATATATATATGTATATAGGTACGCATTTACACAATACATACGCACAAACATTTAAAAAATCTTTCTAATCTACCAAAATACAACGTTAAATTAGGAAAAACAAGTAAGATACACTATTTTTCTCCTAATGGCGGTGCCCCAGCATGGCCACAGCTCGTGAGCTGAAACTAGAATCAATCAATCAATCAATCAATCATATACTTCGAAGTCAAATGAGACTTAAGAAAGTAAAAATCATTTGTTAGATCTTATGTCTCCCTCGGGGTATTGCCTCTAAGAGTACTTTACAGTAAAAAAAAGCGATATGCTATTTCATAAGGCTAAATCAGTATTTCTAAAACTACCAGGGCGCCACCAAGTGTATATTTTCTAGAGGGTAATGAAGTAAAAATATGCTGTTTCAGTGTAGCCTGTCGTATTACTCAAACTAATATATAATAAGTGAGGAGATAGTCTTTTGAATGAGAAACCGACCGGCTTGTATGGTGGTGTGGTGTAATAAAGCTGTGCAAAGGAGAAGAGGAATACGTCTGGCTTTCATATAAGGTAATTTAATCTTAGGGGAATACATATCACGTATGATCAAAATACTCTTACTCTTTTCTTTTTTACTCATTTCAGTCATTTGACTGCGGCCTAAATGGATCACCGCCTTTAGTCGAGCAAATCGACATATTCTTTGTCAGCCTAGTACTTATTCTATCGTTCTCTTTTTACCGAACCGCTAAGTTACGGGGACATAAACACACCAGCATCGGTTGTCAAGCATCGGGGGACAAACAGAGACACACAAACATACACACACACATATATATACAAATATACGACGGGCTTCTTTTAGTTTCCGTCTACCAAATCCACTCACAAGGCTTTGGCCGGCCAGAAGCCATAGTAGAAGACAAATGCTCAAGGTGCCACGCAGTGGGACTGAACCCGGAACCATGTGGTTGGTAAGCAAGCTACTTACCACACAGCCACTCCTCCTGCGCCTATATCATCACGCATGATACAAAATATTATTTACTCGTTGGTGAACCAGCCGAAATGTTTAGCGTCATTTTGTCTGTCTTTACGTTCTGAGTTCAAATTTCGCCGAGGTCGACCTTTAAGGGTCAATAAAAAAAAAAGCACCAGTTGAACACTGGAGTCGATGTAATCGACTAGTTCTCCACCAAAAAGAAAAAAAAACTTCAGGCCTTGTGCCTATAGTATATATGATCAAAAACTTTCCAGTCACGATCAACCTTTCTACTATTTAGTCAGGATGGATTTTAGATTACGCTTCCCAAAATGTTCTTCGTTTGGAATAGGTGAACTTGTTGCTGTTTCTAGCAGGTTAAGTAAAAAAGCCGATGCTTTCTTATTGGCTCATGTTATTTATGATTAAATATGAAACCAGAACATCAAGTCGTTATGTGTTCATTTAATTCTTTATTTATATATTATTGATGACTTCGAAGGTCTAGGACAAAACGTAACAGTTTCAAGATATACACTGATTTCTTCCAGATATGTAAACAATCTAATAAAGTGTATATATATATATATATATATATATATATATTATATATATATATATATAGAGAGAGAGAGAGAGAGAGGAGAGAGAGAGAGAGTCAGGGATTTGACTGCTATTTCGGCATGGTGGTGTCTCTCAGACACCCTTATTTTTAGTTATATATATATTCAGAAAGTAAAAATCATTTGTTAGGTCTTATGTTCTCCCTTGGGGCATGGCTTCTAAGAGTACTTTACAGTAAAAAAAAAGCGATATGTTATTTCATAAGGGTCATCTTTACCTTGTTATCTCCCCTACTTTCCTTCTCCTGTCTGACCCTTCTGTCTGAGTCAGACGCCATGATAGATCGTTAGCCACTACACACATTTTTTTCTATCCTTGTTTTTTCTGTGTATCTTTCTGTAGAAGAGCGTAGGCTCGAAACGTAAAAGACTTTTTCTATTCCTGAGCGTTATACTAATACATCTGTTTGTTTTGTACACCATCTGTCTTCGTCTTTGGTTTTTTCTTTTTTCGTAAACTTTCCCTATATATACTTCGAAGTCAAATGAGACTTAAGAAAGTAAAAATTATTTGTTAGGTCTTATGTTCTCCCTTGGGGCATTGCCTCTAAGAGTACTTTACATTAAAAAAAATGCGATATGTTATTTCATAAGGCTAAATCAGTATTTCTAAAACTACCAGGGCTCCACCCATTGTATATTTTCTATAGGTTAATGAGGGACAAAATAGCTACAGGTCTAAGACAAAACGTAACAGTTTCCAGTTTCTTCATTTTATTTTCTCTGTTCAACTCTTAGCACTTCGTTTTTACTTGGGATGAATAAAAATAAATTACCTATAATAAGAATAAATTACCAGGTGCAGGAGTGGCTGCGTAGTAAGAGGCTTGTTTCCCAACAACATGGTTCTGTGTTCAGTTCCACTGCGTGGCACCTCTGGTAGGTGTCTTCTACTAATCCTGGGGCCGACCAAAGCCCATCGTATATATGTGTATTTCTGTTTACGGTGTCATTCTAAAATGAATTACCCTAAAATAGCTGCTCTCACATCCACCATAGAATCCCTGTTTGCTAGTAGTCGACAAACAATAACAAACTTTAATGTCAACAAGAACATCCGCAGTCATGAGGCTGTAGGGAAATGTCGAAAATGCGAGCGTACACACAAAGCTCGTGTGTATCCAGCATATGAGGGAAATCGAAATACATGCGGCAAATTAGGGCATTTTACAAGATTCTGCCGATCTTACAACGATCGCTGTGTGGACAACATAAAGGTATCTCCAAGCAAAACTGGATCTGTCAACAGTTTGTTGCTAAACGTGAACAATAATGAGAGTGCAAATAACATAGGCTTTTGCGAGTGTTTTATATTTAACAGAAGCATAGATATGAAAGTGGATACTGGGGCGACTTGTTCGATAGTCCCGTTATCATTTGCTTCGCAGTTAGGGCATCCCAGTAGAATAATGCCACAATAGATTAACCACTTTGATGGTTCAGATCTAAAGGCTGTTGGATCAATCCAAGAGGCATTTAAACTCAACAACACCGATGAGTTACGTACATTTATTGTGGTAGACAGCCCATATTCTTTTGGGCTAATTGGAAATGATAGGTTTCATTACACAGTCGGCTTACTCTGGAGTCAGACGTGCCTCACCTGTGGTGTGGCTGAGAATAAAAAATAGGTTCTCTTTGCATGTGTGTCGATTACAAGGCTCTTTTAAATGCACATATTGACACCTATTCTTTTCCCATACCATCAATCGACGTTGTCTTCCCTAGTATGTCAGGTGCGAAATTTTTGATCCGAAGACAGAGTATTTCGGTAACTACTTGAACAAGGTTCTGCTCAGTTATTGGAGTGCCTCGGGTGGTTGTAAATCATCACCGGCCGAAAAGTTAATGAAAAGACCATTGAGGATTGCTGTAAACTCATTCTTTAAAATAGGTAAGGATGTAATATACAAAACCATGTTCGACAAGCTTGCATCCAAGTCAAAATATATGATAGATGCCAGAAAGAATACTGTATGGATTAAGAAGGAGGGTCGCCCACAACAGTTAGAGGCAGATGTGTAACTGGCCCCGCTAAACACACGGGAACCAGAACCAGAATTGAGCACAACAAACGGCACACTGGTTCACGCTGAGTCTGGAAGGATGCCTGACAGTGACGGTGCGACCATATCAAGTCCCCAGGTTAGGCGTGACACCAACACCAGAGTTTTATAGAAGTAGTGGAGCGGCAAATGATTGACAATACTAGCCATCGAAGATCAAACACGAAAGTTTCATCAAGTCCTCAACTGCGGCGAAGTGCAAGAATTGCGACAGGATGTAAAAAGCCAAAACGTTTCGAGGAGGAATAATGTGATAGTTGCATTTGATCGCTGATTTTAGTATCCTCTTGGTTACAAGAGAAGCCTCGTGTAACCTAGTGAAAATCCTGAGATGAGAGATGAATGAGCTGGCAGCCAAAAAAGGGGCGATATCGCAACGCACGGAAAGGAGGAGGTTAGCAACTGTACAGAGTGGCCCTCGAAAGTGACCTGTGTAACTTGCAGTTACAAACATTCAATATTTCTAATGAGTGAAACACAAGAAGAAACAACGCAGTCAGAATTTGAAACCAGAACAAAGATGAACAATCTAACTTCGCAAGTTACACAGACACTGTCACCTCTCATCTATAATAAATAAACTTACTTTATGAAAACGAAAAGGGTATATTGTCAGTAGCGGGCAGAAAAATAGTTTCAAAACTTATTCTCTGTAGAATACTTACTACTGTCGGTGATAGCAATTTAGTTTCAGTGGTGTATCGAATTTATCATGTAACATTAATGAACCGTCACTCCATATCCCCATTCTTTACATACATCGTATGTATTTCTTCCATCATCCCTTCCATTGCTCAGTAATGTTTAGTGGACGTGGAGCTAAGGGGATGATAAAATACTTTTTTTAATGCTTGATCGATCATACATATTATAACAGCTGATGATAAACCAAGATGCGATAAAAATACTACGAACATTTCTAAACTTGGTTAAGAAAAACAATCGGCAGATCTAGACTCAAATGAATCTATTCATGAGCAAATACTACGCAAAGTAGCGTCTGAAATCACCTTTTTACTTTTTCTTCCCAATTCATATTTAACAGCGAATAATTTATCTTCATATGTTTCAGAAAACTTTTGATTGCATTTTAAGACATGTGAAGATAAGTTTGTCAATAAACAGGTCTGAAATCGCTTATATATTGGCAGCAAACATTGGTTGATAGGGAAGATGTTTTATTTAAAAGTTTCCTGCATTTCTTTTAGCTATATTATTGTTATTCTCTTTTATATAAGGATTGTATGACGAATAGAAAGACGAAGTTGAGAAGAAAGAAAAACTAAATTCTACATGATTTTATTTTTTTAATTATTTACAGTTTTTTTTCTTGCTTTTTCTCGTAAAGATTCTTCAGTTTGATTTCCATTATTATCACGCTGTTATCATCTAACATCAGTGAATCATTTAGAAGTAATCAATGTAATGACAGTGCGCTATAATCCAGCTACCAGCAGCTATTTAAAAAAATAAATCAGAGATAGCAGCAGATAACTGCATCAACAATAATACAGACAGCAGCGTGAAAATATATAAACAAATGCATAAATAGATAAAGTCAGAGAGTGTTCGAAGGGAAAAGTTTGGAATACAATGTAACAAGATTTAAATCCCAAGACTTCAGAAAATATCTTGTGATAATTTACTGCCGTTTTTGGTCAGATAGTAAGCCGTGTGATTCGCAGGAAAATGTCAAGTACTTTTTTTGCTTTGATAATTAACACGGAATTGTATTGAGAACGAACTTGGGGAAACAGCATGGATGGTTGTTGGGTGTTATTTGTCAGTCGTAATATGCCTTTTAGTGTAAATCTCTTCATCAGCACAACAGACGTCCATTGTTGAATTTTTCCTAATTTGGTTTGTAAATAACTGCCAGTTACAAAGACTGATATATTTAAGTATGTATTGATATGTACTAACCTTTTTTTTTTTTTTCGTGCCGATTACATGATTTGCAAAAGTAAACAGCAGATGGTTTTCAAAATCTGAGATAAGATATTAGTTTAAGGGACTTTGTTAGGAATAAATAGTAAATGACAGAGGGAGGCAACTGCAAAATGATGGTCTCGGAGGTATTTAGATCTAGATAGTTTGGTGAATGAATACTCTTTCCTGCTCTAAGCACAAGGCCCGAAATTTTGTGGAGGGGCCCAGTCTATTAGATCGACCCCAGTATGCAACTGGTACTTAATTTATCGATCTCTAAAGAATGAAAGGCAAAGTCGCCCTCGGTGGAATTTGAATTCAGAACGTAAGTTTGGTGAATGAATATTATATGGCAGTGGTGGTTAGGGATTCTATGGCTGTCTCTCCACTGCCCGTCTTTTAATTCATTAAAAATTTGGTTAACAAACGAGAAAAAGCTAATTGCCCGAGTATGAAAACGTCACAGAACATATTAAAATGTATGTTGTGGTTACAATTGCTGTTAATGTCGGTAGTGGTGGCGGTGAAGTCAATTGACAGCGAATCTAAGGATAATGATGACAAGGAAGGCAACAGCCATTTCATCAGTTTTAGTGATGCTGGTTTTGAATGGTCGTATTTATGATTGATAATGATGATATTGATGACATTCATAATTACGATGCATGACAATACCGATGGGGACATACATTAATAATGATGGGTGCGAAGTTGGTATTAACAACTATAATGATGATGATGATGATGATGATGATGATGACGACGACGACTACGACGATGAGGAGGCGGAGATGACGGAGGAAGAGGACAATGATAATGAGAGTTTCAAGAAAATTTTGTGAACAGCGATTCATCAAGAGGATTAAATGGTGAAAAACGACTTTAGAGAAATGCGAGCGCATGCGTGTGTATTTTCTTATGTTGTGTGTTACAAGATACATACAGAAAACAGGCACACACACACACACACACACACACACACACACACACATACACACAGTGTTTTCACCATCAAATTTGGACTGAAATTGTGTGGTTCAAGTGGTTAACACCTCTTGATCGCACAGCATTCCTGTTCTGACAAAAGAAAAAAAGCTCTATTTTACTCTGAAAAAAATCTAACTGCAATTACAGGGACGCTTAAATACTTCAACAAAAGAATACTGCTAAAATTATCGGAGAAGCAAAACTAAATTTCCCGTATTAAACATTTTAAGAATGCTAATTATAAAAATGGTTTCAAATTTTGCCACAAATGGTACTCAATTTATCGACCCCGATATAGTACTGCAGTTCTTAAATATAGAACTGCAGTAAATTATTGTTCATTTAAGTAGTCATTTTCAAAACTTCTGGGGGTATATTTAATGTAGCTTTCCGTTCATATTTTTCACAAGATGTTTAGCATTTTTTCAAACATCTGTTTGCTTGCGCGCCATCGACACTTGGATATTATTAATGACAGCTCCTGTGAAAGATTTGGCCTTTGTGTGACAGGTGCCACAGTTGGGAGGTCACATTAGTGTAGTTATGGTGATTAACAGCAGTAGTAGTCAAATTGGAGATGTGGTGGAGATAGTGGTTCTTTCTTTGTCACTCCCTGCTTCAGTGGTTGTCACCACTAACCAGTGGTGATAGTGGTGCCGGTAATAATGGTGTGATAATAATTCCTTGTTTTTCTTGGCTTTCATGCTGCTATCTTCTTCTTCTTCTTCTTCTAATCAGGACTCACTCCATTAGCCACAAAGAATAATCTCTAATTCGAGCCTACTCTAAGCTACTAAGAATGCGTGTGGCACCTTGAAGATCCACCCACCACACACGATAATCTGGCGGTTCCACGGGTGCGAAAGCGACGTTGTTATCCTCATTCCGTAAACGGTGAACCATCCTGGGGTACAGAGGATTCGCAATCTAGACTAGAGTCTGAAAGTTTACCACACCATAGTGGGTTACACCATGGTTCCTCTGCTTTGTGGTTGAAGTAGGAAGAAAGAGTGAGAGAAAGTTGTGGTGAAAGAGTGCAGCGGGGTTCACCACCCTCCCCCGCCGTAGCATCGTGAAGCTTAGGTGTTTTTGCTCAATAAACACTCACAATGCCCGGTCTGGGAATCGAAACCGTGTTCTTACGACCGCGAGTCCGCTGCCTTAACCACTGGGCCATTGCGCCTCCACTGCTGCTGTTTGTCTTTTTCGTGTCTTTGGTGTAGCCATTACGAATAGTGAAGCTTATTATTGTTATTTTTCTGCTTGGCATGTTGTAGCAGTATCTGTTGTTGTGCTTGCTATTGTAGTTACTCGACGTTGAGGCTGTAGTCTAAAATTGTAATCTTTGTTCTTTGAGATGGGAGTAAATTTAATGTTCACAGAGTGAAGAAGCGGTGTCCCAAAGATACCCCCGACTTCGCTCGCAAATGGCTGACTAAAGCCAACCCTATCTTCTAAAATAATGTTTATCGAACCAAAATACTATTCAAAGTTACTTCTTTTATTCCCAAAGAGGCAAGGAACAAAAGAACCGGACGGCCCACTGGTGGTAGCTTTACAAAAAGGTATATAAGAGATATTAACAATATAAACGTTGATGGAAATGTCCACCAGTGCCAGATTCAGGACTGGATCTTTTCGGTTTGAACGGCAGTCTTTCTAGCGGTGTCATATGAAATTGTCACCCATAATTATGACCCTAGTATTGATCTATTGCATTTCAATATATTTTAGGGTTAGGGTTAGTTAGAGTTAGGGGTGGGGGGAAGGGTATCTTTTTTTCTTCACAAATGTAAATAAACCCAATCTGTTTCTTAAACGAGTGACATATTCATACGGCACAGAATGCTGTTTACCTCAATGGATGCCAGTGATTGGTTGAAATTGCAGGAATTGAAGAAAAAAACCCAAATATCTTACAAACTATAGAATTTTCTCAATAAAGCAGAGACAAAAATATGTTTTATAAACACATTCTACCCGTATACGAAGTTTAAAATTTTTTAGTTACCTAGAAATTATGTTAAAAACTGCCGTTCAAACCGAAAAGATCCTCAGGACTTACAATGAACTTTCCCACATTACTTACTTACTTTATAACTTACTTTTTTTGTTTTCTTTTTTATTATTTTGCTTTACGTTATCACATATTTTCTTCCTAATGATCTTGGCGAAATTTGAACTTAGAACATAAAGATGGACGAAATACCGCTAAGCTCGTCACCCGGAGTGCTAACGATTCTGCCAACTCGCCACCTTTTATAATACTATAATATTCTTTTCTACTCTAGGCACAAGGTCCGAAATTTTTGATCGACCCCAGTACGCAACTGGTATTTAATTCATCGACTCCGAAAGATTGAAAGGCAAGTCGACCTCGGTGGAATTTTTACGTTCTGAGTTCAAGTTCCGCCGAGGTCGACTTTGCCTTTCATCCTTTGAGGATCGATGAAATAAGTACCATTTGCATACTGGGGTCGATCTAATCGACTGCAGGCCCCACTCACACAAAATTTTGGGGTTTGTACCTAGAGTAGACAGGATGAGTGCTCGAGCTCTTTTAGTTCTGAGTTCAAATCTCGTTCTTGCCTACTTTGGTGATTGACAAATCCTTCTCTTGGTTTAACACCCACGTCTGACACCTTGAATATCATTAACGGAGTCTAGTCTGTTTCAAGTATTCGGATAAGGTCACCGATTTCAGAATTCCTGCCTTCTTCGCGTTCTCCTACCAGTTTTGGAGCTGTACCATATCCTGACACTGTCTTCCTTCTTAACAAAAAGATTTTTTTAAATATGTAAATTAATTCACACCATGTATGTGTGTGTGTTTGTGTAATATATAAGCTCAAGTAATTTGAAGTGTACATAGAAACAGCTCTAAAGTGTTTTTGATAACAACCCTTTACCTCCACCATCGAGGAGCATAACATCATGTCTTAAATACGAATACATCCGAAATATTCTGAACTAGCTTTTAGCCTATTTAACAGTACAGAACACACCACAAAATTACAATACAAATAACAAAAGCAGAACGTAATGAAAACGCAGATATAAAGTCATAGTCGAATGACTGATTGAACTAATATGTAGCCAGAGGGAAGTAGAGTGTGTGGCGACGGCGACGGCGACTGAAGGTGTAGGGGAATTGGTAGAAGAAGCGTCGTATCTCTTCAGGAATATTGGTGATTACTGAGAACTTAATAACCAGTAAACGACCGACTGTATATTCCGCATGAGAGAGTCTTACATCTCTACTATGAGAACTCTCAAAAGCTTCCAATGTTTATTAAGCATCGTTCAAGAGGTTTTCCGCTGTGAAATTACCCTCTCTTTAAGAATCAACCGTCAAGTAGGCACTTGAGATTTTGAAACTAAAGAAATTCCACCCTTGCTTCGGCGAGGAATTAGAGTTCAATGTTGCGTGAAAATAATAACCAGGCCATATAATGAAAACATATTCTTCAAGATTGAAATTGGAATTCTATACCTGAAATATGAGTAAATATGTCACTTTACAACAGAAACACACACACATACACACATGTATATGTTTATGGTTACATGTATGTTTCTATATACGCATGCGTATATATATTTTGTTTATATGCGTGCGAGTGTGTGTATGTTTGTGTGTGTGTGTGTGTGCACGTGTATGTATATTTATCTATGATAAATTTTGTTGAGATACGTATAAAATTACATATTACGCACACACATATGCGTCCATACGTATGTATATATATATATGTGTGTGTCTTTGCGTGGGAGTGTGTAATTGTGTGTGTTTGTATAATATGTATAATGTAATGGTTATATATTGACATACATAAAATTTCTAATATATGTATGTGTATGTATGTTTATGTGTGTGTGTATGTGTGTGTGTAAGTCTACAGTTTGTATCAATGAATATAATTAATTACTTTTCAAATATGAGATAGAGTTACATTACTTACAAAAAAGAAATAGTACATAAAACACACACACACACACACACACACACACATACAGCATCGTCACTAAACTGAAATTAGTAAGATGAAAAAAAATATAGCAGTGACATGTCAATTAATTCACTCCAACACCAACAACAACACCAAATATAAAATGATTCCTTATATTTCATTTGAAATATAAGAGTGATTTATTTTGCGTCTCCAATATTAGCCATCTATTTATCATTTTCCAATAGTTCAGACCGTGGTTCCAAATATTTTCCATTCAAATCCCGAAGTGATCGAATTTTTCTTTCTCATTCCTCTGGAGTGGACAAAATAAATACCAGCAAATACCAGCGGTGATCGATTTGAACAAGTCTAGTCCTGTCCTATAAAACTGAGGTGCACTAAGCTAACTTTTAAAATGAGAATTTTGTGCAGAAATATTTGTTAATTTTTCATTGTAAGTACTTACCGCATGATGAGAAGCTTGCTTCACAACTAGAAGCCTATTATAGAAAGACAACAGGTTGAGGTCGTTAGTAAGAGAGTTTGGGAAGGTGTAAGAGGAGCGTAAAATATTGTATTTGTATAAATCAGGAGACACTAAGCTATGTTGAGGGATGTTAATAGAAGTCAAAAGCACTTATGAACAAGTAAAAAACTGAGAAAAGGGAAAATTATGAAAGGGTGAGATTTCAATAGAGTACATAAGCTTCAAAAGACCATCGAAGAAGATTTTGGAATAATGCAAAAAAAAAAAAAAATCAGAAATTCCAAAATCCCACAATGAATTCTCAAAGAAATTCGAAAATTCAAATCGTTACCTGGGGTCAAATTAAAGTCGTATGAGAAAATTTTGGTAAGTTTTCGGGAGGGTCTGTAATTCTTCTTGGGTGGTAGGTTTAATCCGGTTTTCGCTTTAACAATACCAACTTTTCTTTGGGCAACTTTAGTCGAGTTCACTCTGTTGAAATCCTTCAGATCAATTTTTTAGGTTCAGAGTAACTTCCACCATTCTACTTACCAACATAAAAACAGCCAAAATTACTCCTCATCTTCATCTCGGTTATTAAAATGTTACATAAGTTGTTAAGTGAGTGGATTCAGTATACGGCAGCGTTACATTAATTTATATTCCAAGTTCAAATATTGACGTAACTATATTTTCTTACCCTCATTCTAGGACTGATAAAACAAGTACTAATTAAGTGTTGGTGTCAATTAAATTGAATTTTCCTTTCCTCTAAAATGTATGACCAAGAAATCAGTTGATTAGCAAAATCATAGTCGAACAAAATATCTTCCTGCATTCAGCTTTATGTTCTGAGCTGAAATCAAGCCAAGGTAGATTTTTGACTTCAATTCTTCTGAAGTCAATAAAATAACGTACCAGCCAACAACAGGATTCGATTTAAAACTGGCTCTACTTTTGTTCAAACCAAAAAGAATTTTCAAATTTGTAGTATACCAAATTTTTGTTATATAGAATCTGTTGTGGACTAAATACGGTGACAATTTGGGAAAGAGCTTGGCGTTGACTAAGACAAAATTAGGTTGTCTCCTCTAAAACAACATTCAAACTTTCTGACGGAAAACTACTAAGGATAATTTAAATAAACTCTTAGCCTAGTAGGGTTACTGTTATTGGCTTGAAAAAAAACGTTACAGGTACGGATGTGCGATCAAGCGAGACTGTCAGAGAAATCTGTTACCCGGGATATGAGAAGTTTGGTCGGGAAGCTAATATATATATATATAGCTTCACAGTAGATATTTATGTATATATATATAACAAAAGTCGGGATGCGTGGAGTCCAGTTAATCAATAAATGAAATATGCATTACATACTACAAAACGTACACGTAGGACAGACACAGAAGGACTGTAATTCTTCATCAGTTATAGACCGAAAAATACTAATAGTCAGTTTCGAGCCTTTAAGGACAAAGGCACAAAAGTGAGTATTAGTATTTAGTATACAACGCGGCGAGCTGGCAGAAACGTTAGCACGCCGGGCGAAATGCGTAGCCGTATTTCGTCTGCCGTTACGTTCTGAGTTCAAATTCCGCCGAGGTCGACTTTGCCTTTCATTCTTTCGGGGTCGATAAACTCAGGACCAGTTACGCACTGGGGTCGATGTAATCGACTTAATCCGTTTGTCTGTCCTTGTTTGTCTTCTCTGTGTTTAGCCTCTTGTGGGTAGTAAAAAATATAGGTATTTCGTCTGCCGCTACGTTCTGAGTTCAAATGCCGTCGAGGTCGACTTTGCCTTTCATCCTTTCGGGGTCGATAAATTAAGTACCAGTTACGTACTGAGATCGATGTAATCGACTTAATACCTATGTCTGTCCTTGTTTGTCCCCTCTATGTTTAGCCCCTTGTGGGTAATAAAGAAATAGGTATTTCGTCTGCCGCTATGTTCTGAGTTCAAATTTCGCCGAGGTCGACTTTGCCTTTCATCCTTTCGGGGTCGATAAATTAAGTACCAGTTACGTACTGAGGTCGATGTAATCGACTTAATACCTATGTCTGTCCTTGTTTGTCCCCTCTATGTTTAGCCCCTTGTGGGTAATAAAGAAATAGGTATTTCGTCTGCCGCTATGTTCTGAGTTCAAATTTCGCCGAGGTCTACTTTGCCTTTCATCCTTTTGGGGTCGATAAGTTAAGTACCAGTCACGCACTGGGGTCGATACAATCGACTTAATCCCTTTGTCTGTTCTTGTTAGTCCCCTCTGAGTGTAGCCCCCTGTGGGCAGTAAAGAAATAAGAAACTGGCTATTAGTATTTTTCGATCGATAACTGTTGAAGAATTACGGTCCTACGTGTACGTTTTACAGTATTTCATGCATTTTTCATTTATTATGTGTGTGTGCGCGTGTGTGTGTGTGTGTGTGTGTGCGTGTGTATGTATCTGTGTATGTAAAGAAAGAGAGATACATATATACACATGCATACACACGCGCACGCGCACACACGCATTGAAATATTTTTTTTGCAACGTGACCACGCTTGTGCGCACATGAGCACGTTAAATATAAATTATACACATTTTTATTATTCTCCTTCTTGCTACATTGTGTACTTAGATTTAGACACAGCTTAGTACACGCCAGCAAATGTATATTTTCTGCTTACATGTATGATGGGCGGCGGGGGGTGGGTGGGGGGGGGAGGTTTAATTTACTCAGCTGTGAACGACTGAATTTCTGTCTCTAATTGATGCAATGTAACCATACCAATGTCATCATTCAGAAACCAGTTCGATGCATTTTAACACTCATAGACTATAAGAAAAATACATCTACAGAAGTGATACTGAAGCGAGAGAGTCTTTTCACATTTGGGTGGACATGAGCGTGTAACATATTAATGTCCACAGATTTATATATATATATGTAAGTATATATATATTTATATACATGTGCATATATACATATACCAATATATATATATATATATATATATATATATATATATATATATATATATATATATATATATACATATATATATATATATATTATATATGTATATATATATAATACCTACATATATATGTATATATATATATATATATATATATATATATATATATATATATATATATATATATATATTATATATAATATATGTAGCTGAAGAAGGGGAATGTTCCTTGTGTTGTATGTCTTTTACTCTGTTTTTTCGTTCTTAAAATAAAGTCCGTTTCCTTTTTTTGTTTTTGTTTTCGTTTCTCGTTGTGTTCAACGTTTTTTTTTTTTGTGGTGTCCTGGCCCATATATGCATATATATATATACATATAGATGTAGGTATGTACATATATGTATGTATGCATATGTTTTATTTATTAAATTGTTATATATATATTTATAGACATGTGTATATATACATATATATATATATATATATATATATATATATAATATATATATATATATATATATAATACCTCATATATATGTAAATAGCTATATGTGTATATGAAGCTATATTGATATATATATATATATATATATATATATAATATATATATATATATACATGATATGCGCTCTTTCTCTCATCCTTACTATGTACAACCCTCTTTCTCCTAGCCCTACATTTAATTACTTTTTCAAATTTATTCCATCAGCTGAAAAATGCACCTAAACAATTTTAAGTTGCGATCTAGAAATCCATAATTTTATGATTAGTTTTCTCTCTCCCTCTCTTTCTTTCTTTCTTTCTCTCTCTCTCTCTCCCCTTTCTCTCTTTCCCTCTTTCTCCCTCTTTTTCACTCCCCTCTCTCTCATTCTCTCTCTCCTCCCCTGTCTCTCCCGCTGTATATATACGTGTATGTATGGGCGTGTGATATTTGTTCCAGTCATTTGACTGCGGCCACGCTGGGGCACCGCATAGAAGAATTATTAGACGAATGAATCGACCCCAGTAGATTTTCTTTTTCATGCCTAGTATTTATTTTATCGCTCGCCTTTGTCGAACCACTAAGCTATAAGGACATAAACATGCAGTGGTGATAGTGGTGGTGGTGATTGTGGGACAAATACAGACACAAAGCCGCACACAGATAGATATGCATCTATATATATACGACGGGATTCTTTCAGTTTCCGTCTACCAAATCCACTCACAAGGCTTTGGTCGGCCTGAGGCTTTAGCAGAAGACACTTTCCTAATGGGCCTTGCAGTAGGACTGAACTCGGAACGGTGTGGTTAGGTGGGAAGCACACTTCTTGCCACACAGTGACGCTTATATATATATATATATATATATATATATATATATATATATATATATATATATATATATATGCACACACACACACACACATTCACACACACACATACACACACACACACACACACACATATATATTGTTATCCCGTAGGGAGGGAGCTTGTCTGCCTTGTCAGTCGTCAGAGAAGTGCTTTCACGTGGCTGAGGGTTGTTTTGACTGTTTTTTCTAGCAATGCTGGTGCTGACTCGCACCCTCCGTCACTTTAGTGATGGCTATACCTGTTGCCTTCTTGTTCTAAATTGCGAATAGCGACCATAATAATTTTCGGAATCAGTTAATATTTCCTATGGTGTTCTCTATAAGACTGACAAGGTGAGTTAAGTTCTTTAGTCCTCGGCGACTGAGTAATGGGTCACTGATGAAGATTAATCAAATCTGAAATCAGTGTTGATATGATTCTTTTTCACTTGCCGTTGGGAGAGGACCTTGTCTCCTTTGTCAGTCGTTAGAAAAGTGCTTTCACGTGGTTAAGGGTTGTTTTTACTCTCATTTCTAGCAATTTTCCTTCGGTTGTAAATTGTGAATATGCACCCTAATAATTTATATACACCCTAATAATTTATATGTATGTATGTATGTATGTTTGTCTTTGTTGTACACATTTGCTTGCTTTCTCCCAAAATGTTTAATGCTCTTAGCTTAGACTTTTGTGGCCAGCCAGATTTGAACAGTCTCAAGTGTAACCGGCCGAAACTGTAAGGATAATCTGGAAACATCACTGGCCACGAATGACCCGTCCTTGTTTTGACGTGTCCGTTTTTATTTCTTTTCCTCTCCGTCTTCGTATCGTCCATCTGTCCGGTTGTTTTATTGTCGTTTGTTGCGTTCTTGTTCCACTTTTGGATTATATATATATATATATATATATATATATATATATATATGATTGAGGTGACTTGACTCTTATTTCTTGCAATGCTGGTGCTCCCTGCACCCTTCGTCATATTTTAGTGACAGTTCATATATATATATATACATGCAATCACGCACATACGGATGTTTTTTGTCTGGCATATTTGTGCCAACATATATGATGGGTGCTGAAAAGTTCCTAGCTTTTAGGCTATCATGAAAGGTCTTTTTGGAGGCCCAAGATTCCGAGTTCTTTTGCAGGCTTAGAAAACCTGAAGAACTGCTGCAATAAGTGTGTGAGTTTCATAAGGGAATGTGTTGAATAAAATCATAATTAACTGCTGCTCCTGTATTTTCTTTAACCCAAAAGGCAGGATCATTTTAGCACAACCTTGTAGATCTAAGCGGTACCCTGGGCAAGTGTTTTGTAACATTAGATTGATCTATAATTTTGAGTAGAATTTGATATTCAAAAACATTGAAGAAGTTAGACATATAAATTGTGTGTATTTTCGTAGTCTGATCAATATGTATCCGGACTGCTGCCTTAGTAACGAAACTAAAGCATGCAGAGTAAAGTCACTTGACACAGATTAACCTGAATCTCTGTTGTCCATGTGGACTAAGTTTTGGCGTTCTAGCTCACTTCCCCTGTTTACAGCAGTGCTTGGAATGAAGGTGTGTGGAGTGTAATCATTGCATTGATAATGACAGAGCAAGTTGAGCCGAGAATTTGCATCAAATTTTGGCAAAAGCTTGGCGATTCTTGCTCCGAGGCCTATGCAAAATTTTCGAAAAGTTTTCATTGTTCTCGACACAATCAATGAGATCTTGTGCAACTGAAATCCGAGTGTTATATTGGTCAACTGAAAGCAGTTTTGGCACAAGCTTGGCAGACACGCGTCTCATACCCAAAACCTTCAGTGATAACAGACAGAACCGTAACTAATCTACACATCCTCTAATAACTCACGGATGGGGATTCGACGATTTCCCCAGAAAGATGCACG
>NC_043004.1:97847422-97852422 GCF_006345805.1 Octopus sinensis | reverse complement strand
TAATAATAATTACCCGAGGAATGGACCGGATCCCTAACTTCTGGCTGAATTGTTTGACAGAAGGACACCAAAATTTTGCTGCATCCGTAACTGATATCATCCAGAACCCAGAACAGATACCTGCCTGGCTGACTGAAGGAACAACATACCTTCTACCAAAAACCGAAGACACGAAAAATCCAAAGAGCCACTGACAGTTAACTGTCTCAACACCGCCTACAAAATCCTCACATCCGTACTAGCTGAAAGAATATACACTTCCCTGGAACGGAATTCTATCTTTCCACAAAATCAAAGAGGTGGTAAAAGGAATTCTTATGGATGCAAAGATCAATTACTCGTAAATAAAATGATTGTAGGGAATTGCTGGAGCAACAAGAAGTACCTGAGTATGGCATGGATAGACTACAGGAAAGCGTTTGATGGTGTTCCACATAATTGGCTACTCAATGCCCTCGAGATATACCAGATCTTTCCTATCGTCTCCAAATTCTTACAAGGTAGCATGGCCAAGTGGAATACATGCCTCCTTCTAAACCATGACAATGGGGTGAGCCAATCTAACGACATCAACATCAAACTAGGCATCTTTTAAGGTGACTCACTCTCCCCATTACTTGTTGGATGGCACTGATCTCACTTTCAAACGAATTGTATAACAACACGTATGGGTTCAAAATGCATAATATTATAGTAAATCATCTCTTTTATAAGGACGATCTGAAGCTGTTTGCTAGAAATGAGGAAGAGCTAGTAGGGCTGTTAACAACTGTTAAAAAGTTCAGCAAAGCATCGAGATGGATTTTGATCTTGATAAGTGTGCGAAAGCAACTTTTGTAAGAGGCAAGCTCAAGAAAACAGCTTCCATTAAATTAGATATCGACACTACCATCAGGGAGCTTGAACCACAAGAAAGCTATAAGTATCTGGGGTAAACAACATGCTTCTATGGAGGAAATACGAAAGGAGTATTACAGAAGAACACAATTCATTCTAAAAACTGGACTCAACTCCAAAAATCGCATCGAAGCCATTAACACTCTGGTACTTCCAGTAGCCCAATACAGTTTTAAAATCATTAACTGGAAACTTACAGAGCTCAAACGCCTGGACAGTAAGACAAAAAAAACACTACATCTAGGAACATTTCCCACCTAAAAGCAGATGTTGATCGTCTGAACCTACCTAGAAGTAATAGGAATGATGCAGGTAGAACTGTGCTATAAGACCTCCGCTATAGCAATGAAATTATCTAGAACAGAGGACTGAATGCTGCGGCCTGTGTGCAAACACGAAAGCAGCAAAATAACACATTTTATTTCCAAGGAAGCTTGCAAATTTGCTAGGGAACTCAGCATTAACCCTGAATTAGAAGATGAAGAACTTGAAACCACTGCTACGAGAAAAGCAAAACGGATCAAACAGACTGTGAAGAAGAACGGGCAGAAACACATTGAAGATCGGTGGAGCCAGAAGCCTCTGCATGGACAATATATACTTTGAAGTCGAAATCCTGTTGTACACCAAGCAACAACCCATCAGTGGGGGAGAAGCTCAGGACAGAAAGCAAAGTGGTCTCATATTGGCGGCGCAATATCAAAGTTTGCTTACCAAAAACTACCAGGTTAACGTTCTTCAAAATGGCTCTGACCCTAAATGCAGATTCTGCGATAAATTTGATGAAACAATAGACCATATGTGCTGACACGAAACGAATGCAAAAATCTCCATGATCAGGTAGGACAGTATTTACATTGGACAATATGTAAACACTACAAAAGCAGTAGTCTTGCTTACTGGTATGAACGTCATCCTGAGCCAGTCGTTGAAGGTCAAAATGTCACTGTCCTCTGGGAGTTTCTAGTCAACAGCAACAGAACAATCCAGTCTAATAAACTAGACATAGTCATTAAAGACAGGGACGAAAATACTTACAGATTAATAGATGCAAGTGATCCCACTGATAAAAACATATCTGTAAAGGAAATTTACAAATTAAGTAAATAAAAGCACCTGGAAATTAAAATAAAAAAGATGTGGAATTTTAAAGTGAGACCTGTTCCTGTGATTTTGGGGCCCTAGATATGATAAGGAGTGGATGTCAAAAACATCTACATAATATCCCAGAAGAACTATGTCTCAGAGAAATCCAAATGGTTGTGCTGACAATTACAGCCCACATCCTTAGAAAAAAGAACCTATCAGTTTAAATGTATGCATTGTATTACATGAAGATATTTCACCACAGCCCCTGCCACTTCCCTCCCGAAACTTTCGGTCAAATTGTAACAGCTCTTCTTCTTTACACGCCCCAGGATGCTGGGTGCATCTTGGGGAGTGATTGTAACAAACATGCAGATTAAAAGTAAATAATGATAATAATAATAATAATAATAATAATAATAATAATAATAATAATAATAATAATAATAATAATTCGGAAGCACTCCGTCGGTTACGACGACGAGGGTTCCGGTTGATCCGAATCAACGGAACAGCCTGCTCGTGAAATTAACGTGCAAGTGGCTGAGCACTCCACAGACACGTGTACCCTTAACGTAGTTCTCGGGGATATTCAGCGTGACACAGAGAGTGACAAGGTCGGTCCTTTGAAATACAGGTACAACAGAAACAGGAAGTAAGAGTGAGAGAAAGTTGTGGCGAAAGAGTACAGCAGGGATCACCACCATCCCCTGCCGGAGCCTCGTGGAGCTTTAGGTGTTTTCGCTCAATAAACACTCACAACGCCCGGTCTGAGAATCGAAACCGCGATCCTATGACCGCGAGTCCGCTGCCCTAATCACTGGGCCATTGCGCCTCCACAATAATAATAATAATAATATAATATAATAATAATAATAATAATAATAATAATAAATAATAATAATAATAAAATAATAATAATAAATAATAATAATAAGAATAATAATATAATAATAATAATAATAATAATAATATAATAATAATAATAATAATAATATATAATAATATAATAATAATAATAATAAGAATAATAATATAATATAATAATAATATATAATAATAATAATAATAATAATAATAATAATATAATAATAATAAAATAATAATAATAATAATAATAATAATATAATAATAATAATAATAATAATAATAATATAATAATAATAATAATAATAAAATAATAATAATAATAATAATAATAATAATAATATAATAATAATAATAATAATAATATAATAATAATGATTTTTTAAGTAACCAGAAGTTGGATTTTGAATTAATCTTTATTTTGAACGATTGTCGTTTTGATCCATCATTATGGGTGTGACTCCGTTCAACATGTGCTGCATACATTTTGTGGTCTAGGTCTCATAAGGTACATCCATATAAAAAAGTTGAGTCTGTAAATTGACGCAGCAGATGAATTATCTAAAAAGGCAAAACTATGCACTTGTGTACAGATATTGATGTTCTTATTTGGTCAGATACGTAACCTTGCAATGCAGCTGCATATTCTTAAAATGTGCCAACAAATAGTTACTGCTTGAAAAACTAACGAGGTAGTAGAGATGCATAGATCTAAACGGGAATGTGTATGTGTGCAAATGTACGAGTGTAGATATACGCATACATGTGTGTGTGTGTGTATGCATACGTACATTCAGTGCATGTAAGTAGGTTGCACATGCATGTGTATGTAAATATATATATATATGTGGATATATATATATATGAGTGTTTATATATATATATGTGTGTGTGCATATATATGTGTGTTTGTGTGTATGTATGGATATATATGTATATCTGTGTGCGCGTGTGTTTATATGAATGTATGTTTGTAGGTGTGTATGCGTATGTATATGTATTTGTAGATATTTGTATATGGACATGTGCTTGTATATGTGAATTTGTACGTAAGAGATACATTCAACGTATCACAACTCCAAAGATTTAGCTGCTATTTCTAGCATGCCCTGCTACCACGTAACAGCTATTTGCGATAAAGGACCCGAAATACCTGTTACATGGTAGCACGGCATGCAAGAAACAACAGCCAGATCTTTCTTTTCTGAGGAAAGGAGCCGTTTACGCGTGATTTCGATGTCACATTCGTTGAAAGTATGCGAAATAACCTGGAAAAGAAAACAAAACTCCGTAGCGAGGAAACACAGACTTTCCCAGTGACCCAACACGTCGCGGGTAGCCTAGTCTAGTAATATATATATATATATATATATATATATATATATATATATATACATGCGATGTGTGGGGATGACAAGTTCATGTCTTTCGGGTAAAAGAAAATGCAGGAGGATCAGTTATGATTTCATTCAACATATTTATCTCCCAGTTTCACACGTATTGTAGTGATCCTTCAGTTTTTCGAAGCCCTGAGAAAAAAACTTGAATGTTTGGTTCCAACCAGGCCTTTCACGATACCTTGAAGCCAGGAACTTTCCAGTACCCCTTCTTATATGTATATTACATGGAAAAATGCGAGCATGAAAAGTAATAATCTTAAGATTATAAACCTGGAGAAGTACCGGGCAAGTTATTACACCTGTAAAAGTATAGGACAAGCAATTATTTTTAGTAAAGAATAAGAAACATTTTACTTAAAATATTGCAGCAAAGAATGCCAGTTCATCTAATTTATCACCCTTTACAGTTCTCATCTTTTAAATTTATTGTACAAAACTGTTCAGCTAATTTGTAAGCTTGTCTAATTAGTCACTTTTTCTGTATTTAAGGTAGTAAATTAGCCAAATTCTACTTAAATAAGTATAGTGTTATTTGTAAACTATGATAAAATAAGTTTTAATATTCAAATTTTAATTTTAGCTGCAATATTTTAAGTAAAAAGTTTCTTATTCTTTACTTTACTTGAAGTAATAGCTTGTCCAATACTTTTACAGGTGTAAATGCTTATCCTCTACTTTTCCAAGGTTTATAATCTTAAGAATATTACTTTTCCTGCTCGCATTTTACCATGTAATCCATGATTTTCCAGG